>NC_092346.1:50965468-51218015 GCF_963676685.1 Mytilus edulis | reverse complement strand
CATCTTCATGCCTTATATATCATGTTAATGTAGTACGACGCTAGATTAAAAGTGACATGGAAAGGTAACACCCGGCCACCGAAAGCTTCATTTTTATGTTGCCCATGTGGTCGTGTGGTCTAGCGGGACGGCTACAGTGCAGGTGATTTGGTGTCACGATATCTCAGTAGCATGGGTTCGAATCCCGGCGAGGGAAGAACAAAAAATTTGCGAAAGCAAATTTACAGATCTAACATTGTTGGGTTGATGTTTAGACGACTTGTATATACATAATGTACACAGCCATGTGTCACCATCACTGCTGGTGATCCGATGGATAAGTCTGTTGTAGAGTTGTCACTGGCTCAGACGTAACTGACTCAGACGTACTTATTAACATAATTATTTTCTGTAACTGTATCTTGCATTAATTTGTAGGATCCTTTACTATAGATAATTGAGCTGATCTGTAACAATAACATCTCAATGCCTTATATAGCATGTACTGTAGTACGCCGCTAGATTAAAACTGACGAGGAAAGGTAACACACGGCCGCCCGAAGCTTTATTATTTGGCCCAGGTGGTCGTGTGGTCTAGCGGGACGGCTACAGTGCAGGCAATTTTGTGTCATGATATCTCAGTAGCATGGGTTCGAATCCCGGCGAGTGAAGAACAAAAGATTTGCGAAAGCAAATTTACAGATCTAACATTGTTGGGTTGATGTTTAGACGAGTTATATATAGAGAGAGAGAAGTTTATAAAAAAGACCAACCAGCAAATTTACTATGTACCGGATCGTCTAGAATAGATGTGCCTCCTAAAAAGTCTCAATGTTCCAATCCGACATATACACAATTTTCATTTATGTCAAATTGTTCTGTAGAGTTTCCCAAATTCCATGGTATTTTTTCACACTTCGTCTGAGTATTTCACTTTAGAATTTTTGTTGTATCCTGTTGATATGAAATATGCTTACACTTCTGTGTTGACTTGAGTTATCATTGATATGTTCATTACTATAAATTAACTGTTAACTAAACTTTGAATTTTTCAAAACCTAAGGCTTTTCTACCTAATGAATAGATTTACCTTAACTGTTTTTGGCAAAACCTTTTGGAACTTTTGGTGTTCAATTCTCTTCAACTTCGTACTTTATTTTGGCCTTTAAACATTTTTTGATTCGAGCGTCACTGATGAGTCTTTTGTAGACGAAACGCGCGTCTGGCGTAAATATAAAATTTTAATCCTGGCATCTAGCTATGATGAGTTTATTTATTGTCATACGAAGACAAAGAATTACAAGTTTGCTCAAAACTGTTTTTCCCAAATGCTGATAATGTATTGGTTTCAGTATTCTGTAACAATCAAAATATTCTGCATTTTTTTCTTTTTTTAAGTATGTCCTTTGTTTTAAAATCCACCAGTCTGTAAGGGTGTCAAAAGCGAGGCTTTCTTGATATCAATGTTCGTATGTATCCCGGAATAGATTGAATAAATGTTATACACTTGGAATGTTTAACACGAACAAGGGTCTTTGTGATCAAACGGCTGGAAGGTTTGTGATATGGCATTGGGATTTATTTCGAAATGATAATTTAGTTTTCTTTGTTTTGTCAAATTTTGTATTAATATACAAAAAAGTAAAACCACAAAAAGCACTGAACTCCCAGGAAAATATAGACAAAGCACATAAACAAAAGATGAAAGACAAGATTACAAAAATTAATGACGATTGCAAATGAGACAACTCTCAGCAAGATCACCAAAATCAATAATACACAAATTAACGATTATAGGTCACCGTACGGCCTGCAATAATGATTAAAGCCCATATCGCATAGTCTGCTATAAAAGGCCCCGAAATGACAATGTAAAATAATTCAAACAAGAAAAACAAACGGCCTTATTTGTGTACAAAAAAAGAACGAATACAAAAAGTTAACACGTAAACAAACGACAACCATTGAATAACAGGCTCCTTACTTGGGACAGGTACATATCAAAGTCAGGAACACCCTTGTCCAATTGTTTTAAAATGGAGACAAAAATAGCCACTGCGTATAAGGGCCCTGGAAAATTTCTTTATACCAGTTAAAGTTTCTAATAACTACACTGACTTCTTGTTGTTAAAGAATACTATTGGGTATTGGCCATCTATTAACAATAAAGGAAGTATAAGTTGCTAACAATGAACTTATTTTTTCTTTCAAAATGTGCATGCGAGTGGCGGCTGTTTTGCAGTTTTCAGCTATCGGTTCCTTTTTATTTTCAGGACGAATATCATGTGAAAGATTACAATGATTTTGAAGACAAAGCAACACCATTTGCACACTTCAGAGTAAGAAGAAGCGGCAAGTTTTGCACTGGAGAATATTATCACCACTTTATTGTTATAAGAATACCCAATAAAAATGTTAAAACAGATGAATTCACAGTTGCCCATTTTACAAGTTCTGCAGAAATTTTATCCGAAGACAGCAGAGGATCCGGAAAATTTACATGTCAGACAATTTCAAGTGATCATGATCTGTTAGGATATGGCACAACAGAAATACCAGGATTACATTTAATTAAAAACCCTGATTATCCAAAGAATGATGACGATTTTAGCAAAGCATGGAAACGCCTTTACGAACGACTTGGAGAACGAGATTATCAACTTTCCTGGAATAATTGTGAGCATGTTGTCAAGTATATCCTTACTGGTAAAAGTTCATGTAAACAGGTGGATGATAACCGATGTCGTGCAGATTGTTTTAATTTTTTGATCGATTCGAGGGAAGTAGGATTAAGAGCGGCATTACTAGTATCATCATTAGGCGCTATTGCCGGTTCATTAGTTCGGCGTGCTTACGTCACAATTATTGTTGCTGCGATCGTCAGTTATAGTGTCGGGACGCTAGAACATGTTCCCCAGTGTGGCAATAAGATAGGAGCAAATATAATTGACGAAGCAGAGACAAGAATTAAGGTAGCGGAGTCAAGATCCGGAATTGCAGAACAAAGCAGCAAGCAGCATCTTAATGGAACAAAGCAGTTCTTGTATAATAAGTTTGTCTGTGACTTGGCAGGACAGCTCGCGGAGGAAGCTATTTTTAAAACGTGTGGAGCTTCTCTGGTAGTATCGGTTGCTATAGAAACAATTTTTCTTTATTATTATGTGTTACACAGTTTACTTCCAAAACGCAAAAACATTCTTTGTCCTAAAGAATTTTGTCGTATTGTGTCCTTGCACGTGTTAGGCGGATATGGTTCAATCCTTTTAGCTGTTTTATGCGGATATTTCGGTTTCTTAAATTTGAATCGTCCAGCATTGGTATATTTTTTAATTGTATTTTTTGTTGGCTTTTCTTTTCGCTATCTGCTCACAATTATCGGGGGAATTCTGTTTGATTTGTGTCATTGTCAGTGTTGTCTTAACTGTTACGTAAAATGTGAAGTTTATTGTGAACAGTGTTGTAGAGGTAAATGTGGGAAAACAGGTTTTGCTATTATTACCATTATGTTCCTTGGTGGCATTGGTTGTGCCTTATATTTCTTTCTTCGGTAAATAAAGTGCTTAGTTCGTTACTAACCAGTTATTTTACAGTGTATACATCACAAAAATATTGAACTCTGAGGAAAATTCAAAAAGAAAAGTCCCTAACCAAATGGCGAAATCAAACGAATTAATAACAAATGTCATATTCCTGACTTGGTACACGCATTTTCTTGTGTAGAGAATGGTGGATTAAACCTGGTTTTTATAATAGCTTTCTAAACCTCCCACTTGTATCACATACGATTCTATTATATTGACAACGATGTGTGAACAAAACGAACAGAGATAATAGGTATAAATGTCAAAAATAGGAGTACAATCTTGTATTTGTTGTGAAGTTGATACTGAATAACTATCGACAGTGTCTTGGTATCTTCCGATGAACTTTTTTTTAGAAAAAGGAAGAGACGCTCCTTGACATAACCCTGGTTCCAGACTTGGGGTCAATAACATTGGAATGTAATTAATTAAATTATACATTACATTGCAAAATTGATCAATTACACTAATTACACATTACACAGTAAATTACAATTACTTTACTAAAGTAATTAATTAATTACACATTACATTTTATCATAACATTTTTTAACAATATAATACATGTATGTATAATGCATATGCAAAATATTCATGTAAGTAGCATTTGATTATTATTAGAAATTTTAATGTTTTGTCATTAAGTCTGCATCTCTCTGGTCTGAACACTTTGACAGACAGCAAATCTTAATAGTCCTTCGACAGGAGCTAATGTGGCAGATATTGCTTGATCAGAACATGGACGTATTATACTTCCATGAACTATACTTCCATGATCAGAAGATGTGTTGATGGGAGAGGGAATTTGTTCCTATTAACTTGCCAATACATTAACGGATATTTTGACATCTCAGAAATAGATTTTTAAGTCATTTAAATCAAACATAGTATAAATAAAAAAATGATAAATAAATTAAAAGTATATTTTTAAATCAAAAATATAAAAAAGGATGTTTGTCACAATATTGAAAATAATTTTAAGTACAAACAATGTATATAATGTCTAAATATTAGCAACATTTTGCTAATTAGATAAAATACATGTAATAGTTGCATTGTCCCTTGACATTTTAATTTGATTAATTGCTGTTTGTTTTTACAGCTGTTACTTTTTATTTTTATAATCCTTTTGTGTATACTAATTTGACAAAATGATTGTGTGCAGTGATTTTAAATTATAAATGAACTGTCTACCAACGATTTTTTACATATTTTTTTGTTTTTGTTTTCAAGGTGATTAATTACTTATCAAAATTATAAGATTATTTAGAAAAAAAACATTCTGTAGGTCAAATAAATAATATAAAAAATTCATAATAAATTACAGACTTCATATATTGAAAAATATGTGATATCAATATTTGAAAAATAAATATAATTTTACAATTTTATTATCAAATATAAATCCTTAATACCATAAATGTACATGTAATTGAAATGTAATTCAAAAGTAATTGAGCATTACATGCTTTTTTTATTGTAATTAATTAAATTACCATTATATGTAATTAAAACACATTACATCCAATTACATGGAAAATTGTAATGCAATACACTTAATTACCATTGCATTTTCAATTACCCCATCCCTGCCTGGTTCATCAACTTTCTGCTCGGATACTAGTAAATCATTTTATTGTTTTCATTTCAATTAAGTACAATTAATTATGACTTTTTTTTTTATATGGGTCAGGTGGGAATCTAGTAATTTTCTTTTATATGCATGCTTGTTTGTTAAATACACGTGTCACTTGCACGGTCGCATTACATATAAACACTTTTGAATAAAAGCTTGGCATTTGAGTACCGATTCTGTTATTATTCTTGGGCTGTTAAAACACTCATGTTGGAATTGAATTGATCATCAAAGTTTCAATACATTTTAAAAAAAAAGTAAAAAAATATTAAAGCTTTTAAATCAAGATATACCATAGTGATTAGAATAACACAACTCAGTCATTGTCACTTTTTCTTATGGGTGTCTTGTTCGAGTTTCAACTGTTGCCTTTATTATTCAAATATATCTTGAGACAATTTAACATGTTTCATCTCCAATTCGTAGACGTTCTTGGTCGATACAGATACATACCAAGATAGAATAAAAACGTTGTTTTTTTACTCTTGCTTCGAAATATATGAAGGAAAGATAATAATTTACGAACCTCAATCATGACTTGTTTCACAAATTTAGTTTTAAACAGATATTTTACATAAAATGTGCAAGTATCGATGCACTTTCCATTAAAAAATTCCATTATTAAGTTTACAATTATCTTTTAAGCAGTGTTCTGACATCGTTTTAAATGACGATTACGTGGACCATTAGGTGGGTTGTGCTTGAATGAGAAACAAAATCGAAACACAATGACAATTACGAAACGAAACGAAACGATATAACGATATATATAATTTTTTTTACAAAAATGACGTTTGATAGGTTATGATAAAAATGTCTTGAACGGAACCAGAACATGACTGAGATTTTCAAAGAAGGTAATGGCAAGCGGATAAACTTTTGGTTAGATATTTTTAAAATAGGCTAAACCTTATGACAAACTGGATGCTGTTTTAGGGTGTAACTACCATGAATAAAAACGTTTTTTAAAAACAATGTTACACAATATGGTTTTAACAAAAATAAACAAGAGGCAGCTGCTGCCGATGTTCAAACCCGTAAATCATTTTAGATATCATACATGTACTTGTAACTAAAGTAATAAAAGCACGTGACTTAATAACGTGCACACGATCAAGATTTTAATATGAATGTTGATTAGGTGATATCATGACCACAGATTTTGGAGATCATTGAATATTTTAAGATATCGAAATTAAAGTCATTTTTAGAGGGGAAAAATGAACTGCCGAGGATATGTTGGGCGCATTACATTTCTGCGTATTGGGAATATATATATTTACCCCTTATATTAATGTTTGCAAATGAAAAATAAAAAAAAACTCTGAAGAAACGTTATTTGTACTGCATCTTTAGCGGTACCTTTTCTCAACAATATTATTTATGAATTTTGTAATGAGTAAATTTAAATTGTGTTTATTTTAAGTCCTTTTTTCCTTCTTAATTGTGAATGATATCAAAGATTTCATTGCAGTAATTTTTATGTTACTACACATGCAGTATTTTTCTTGAACTTAATGTCAAGAGGGGTAACTCTAATAAGTTTATAGATATGGCTTTTTATCAACGGTTGTCCATTAGTAGTATGACTTAGTCATGGGGATACGTTAAGCAATTTCTGATCGTCTGATCGACCATTGTAAAACTCATTGAAGGTAAATGATCATACTAAGAAATGATTATTGTATTGTTGTAAGAAATTATATACTAGTAAGAAATTCACAGCATTACGGAAACGCACACAACCCATGTAAAATTTATATGCACTGCAAATTTTGAGTCTATATAAATTCCATTGTGCCTGATTTATGTGTCCATCTTAATATTTGGAATGATTTGGTATTCGAATCTAAATGATATAGTCAAAATTGGTAAAAGTTATCCAGTATACAATAGTCGGTATCATTTTCTACCCCAGATCCATTTCGGAACGTAACATGACATCAGTAACTTGTAAAATGCACTAAAAACCGTCATAGCAGAAAACAAAGCCATACATACTTTTTCCTAATAGATTTATGTACTTCAATTTAAAATAAAAGTCCGTATACAGAAACGGACATAGCGAACGAGTTGGGGAAATCTGCAATGAATCAGATGTGGATACTTAAAAACTCCAAAGATCTTTTAGAGTACATACAATCTAACTCTCTTTCATCTTGTAACAGTATTAAAACATTTGACTTTTCTACTCTGTACACTAGTATTCCACATTCCAAACTAAAAGACAAATTGAAAGAGTTGGTATTGCTTTGCTTCTCTTGATTGACAACATATTTGTAACGTTCGGGGGACGTGTTTTTCAACAGACTGTCGGCATTCCAATGGGAACAAACTGTGCCCCTCTACTTGCCGACTTGTTTCTTTATTATTATGAGGCTGACTTCATGCAGGAACTTCTTAGAAAGAAAGATAAGAAGTTAACAATATCCTTTCACTCTACTTTTCATATATATAGATGATGTTCTTTCACTAAATAATTCAAAATTTGGTGACTATGTGGAACGCATCTATCCAATCGAGCTAGAGATAAAGGATACTACAGATACAGTTACGTCGGCCTCATATCTTGACTTACATCTAGAAATTGACAATGAGGGTCGGTTGAAAACAAAACTTTACGACAAAAGAGATGATTTCAGCTTTCCAATTGTGAACTTTCCATTTCTAAGTAGCAACATTCCAGCAGCACCTGCATACGGGGTATATATCTCCCAGTTGATACGATATTCCCGTGCTTGCATTTCCTATCATGATTTTCTTGATAGAGGGTTGCTGCTCACAAGGAAGCTATTAAACCAAGAGTTCCATAGAGAGCCGTGGTGTAGTGGTTAGTGCATCGGACTACTAACACAAAGGTTACTGGTTCGATTCCCGTTCGGGATGAAAATTTCAGGAACTCAATTTTCGGCTCTCCCTTGACACCATTTGCGAGTATGGTCTTAAGGAAACGATGATAGTCCGTCGGAAGGGGACGATAAATGGCTGACCTGTGTTAAGAGAGAGCCATATCTCTTGCACGTTAAAGACACCCTTGTAGATTTCGAAAAAGAGTAGGCTAATGCCGCTACAAGGCAGCACTCGCACCCGCAAAGTGGAAAGGGATTAATATAAGTTGCAAAAACTTGTTTCCCAATCCACTATAAATAAATATGTTTAAACTAAACCAAGAGTTCCAAATGGTGAAGTTGAAATCATCCCTTCGTAAATTTTACGGACGCCATCACGAGTTGGTTGACCGTTATGGAATAACCGTTTCACAAATGATATCGGATATGTTCCTTACATCGTAACAACAATCCCCTTCCCTTTCATGAATGTGACCTACCGAATTAGACCATTTACAGGATTTGTTATCACATAAGCAACACGACGGGTGCCGCATGTGGAGCAGGATTTGCTTACCCTTCCGGAGCACCTGAGATCACCCCTAGTTTTTTGGTGGGGTTCGTGTTGTTTATTCTTTAGTTTTCTATGTTGTGTCGTGTGTGCTGTTGTTTGTTTGTCTTTTTCATTTTTAGCCATGGTGTTGTCAGTTTGTTTTAGATTTATGAGTTTGACTGTCCCTTTGGTATCTTTCGTCCCTCTTTTAAATGCAGTGCAGTTATCTGCATAAACCTTTTTATTTAAAAGGAATACAAATTTAGTTTCCATTTGAATTACTTGAGGCCCTCATAAAATAAGAACAATATGGCATAAGGAAATATGAAAAATACAAAATGAGAAAGTACATACAAATAAACAATATAAATTAAAAGCAGTATATAGAGGATTTCCGTAGGTATTGTTCATGTTAAAGTACAATCTATATTTGCGTGGTTTGACCGAGATTTTTGAAACATTTAAATTCTAGTAAACATAAAGATGCAGATATTTTTATCTTACATTAATTTGTAGGATCCTTTACTATAGATAATTTAGCTGATCTGTGAAAATAACATCTCCATGCCTTATATATCATGTACTGTAGTACGACGCTAGATTAAAACTGACGTGGTAAGGTAACACTAGGCAACCGAAAGCTTCATTTTTATGAAGCCCAGGTGGTCGTGTGGTCTAGCGGGACGGCTACAGTGCAGGCGATTTGGTGTCACGATATCTCAGTAGCATGGGTTCGAATATCGGCGAGGGAAGAACACATATGCAACTGTAACAGTCATAATAACGTTCGATAACTCTGCATGTTACTGGTTCAATTAGGATTTTGTAAAATTTACTGGTTACCAGATGAATGATTTATAGAAAATTGAAAAATATATTTATTTCACCTCGGTTTGTATTCATTCAATGTCTTCTTTTATAAATATAAAATAATATCGCGAATGAATTTCATTGATAATCGGACAACACTAACCTGCATAGGTATTGTCAAAACTTACATCTACATAGGTATTGTCAAAACTTACATCGTAATTAGATGCCATGTTTGTTTTCTTTGATCACGTTGATGTTATGACTTAATTAATATCTCCTTAATCTAGCTATGTCCAAGGCTATTATTATAGTTACAATAACGTGTCATATTTTAATTGCAATATAAACAGTGAAATTAAATTGAATTATGTGCATGGACAAAATAAGTGTCGAACATCCTCTACGTTTGAAAATTATTTGGTCGCCATTTTTCAAAATTTTCTAAAAATAACAACAGCATGTTTAAGCTTAATAAAAAAAAAAAACAATGTTCGATTATATGCTGCTTTAAGGTAAGACAACAGTTATTTGATTTTCATTGTAAAAAAGCTTACAAATTATTTTTTTACCATGTCGCCCCACGCTGTCAATGTGGTCGCCATCTTGAAAAATAATACCAGATTTTCTGAAAACAGCTTATTTTCAAATCAATTTGGAAGGGACATAATAGAAAATTAAACTATTCCATATACAATATTTCAAATATTTATGAATATAATAATAAGCACATATTCCCACAATTATTCCATCTGTTTTGTTTAAATCGCAATTTAAGGTTAAACACGACAGAAAATCCAATATTTATCGAAGTTGTATGATTTAACAGTGTGAACTATCGAGGCAATAAGACAAAATTTTCAAAAGCATTTGGAAGGGAGAAGATCAAAATTTAAACTTTTCAAAAAGGCATATTTATATTTCTAAATATATGAGGAATTACTAAATATTCCCACACTTTTTGTATCATGAACTTAAAGTAATGTATTTCATCGATTCCAGAAAGCCCCTATGCATTTCTATACATTTTACTTGGGCTTAATACGAGTGATATGTGACCAAAGTCACGTGATGACTGCTATAGTTGGATATGAAAAAATTTGCGAAAGCAAACTTAAAGATCTAACATTGGTGGGTTGATGTTTAGACGAGTTGTATATACATAATGTACACATCCATGTTTCACTATCACTGCTGGTGATCCGACGGATAAATATGTTGTAGAGTTGTCACTGGCTCAGACGTACTTATAAATATAATTATTTTCTTTGACTGTATCTTACATTAATTTGTAGGAACCTTTACTATAAATAATTTAGCTGATCTGACGAGTTGTATATAGAAAGAAAATTTACAGATCAAACTTATTAAAAGATAATAACGGTTTCAATATTATATATATACATAAGTCTGAAAATTACACCAACCATTGCTACAGTTACATTTTCTACTGACAAATGTTTGTTCGTCCCTCAGCGGGATTCGAACTTTGATAAACTATAGCAACAATCGCTTAGCCACTTGTCCAGCGCTCTAGACCACTCGACCACATCCGCTATATAAAAATATAACTGCCTTGTCACAGAAGGCGAAGCTAGAGATAGACATGAGACACGTGTTTTTTAAGCGTGTGGAGATGTTATATTATTATATTTATACACAATGTATTTTTCATTTGTATATATGCCTGTATGTATATATTTATGATCCCGCCAATGTAACACGGTTACAACAACGATATACATGTACAGAGAGGCATACAGAAGCTTGTTCGCTCTAAATAAAACCCAACACAATTGTATGTTGAAAATGAGCATTTAATATAAAATGCCAATATCAAACAAGAGAACACATGTACAAAATGATATCAAAAGCAAATTTTATAAAATATCCAAATATCAAAATTATTCATGTAACCAATATGGTAAAACCATGCATATGACTAGACTGTAAACAGTGATTGGTTCATCTGATATAATTAGAGCGAAGGTGGGGCATAAAAAGAACCTACAAACATAGAAATAACAATAACTAGACTATCAACTACTGATTAATTCATGTGATTACAAACGAGACAAAAAATCAACAAAACACAAATTTACCATTTTTTTAATAATAAGATTTGGTTTCAAAGGAGGGTGGTAGGGGAGGAAAGCGGAAAATCTACGAATTAAATTTTTCGTGGGATAAAATTTTGTTTCTTTGTTTCTCTAAATGAAGGTGTTGTCGAAAAGGAAACTTTTAATTGGTTGATCGGCTATCGATCTAAACAAAAAACCTGCTGAAACAATAGCAACACATCCGGCAGTATTGAGGGACCATTTTCCCGTATTTTACTTATAAATGGACTTAGTTAACCTTAAATACAATCTGAAGTTAAAGTTTTTAAAACATTTATTAGATTCATAAACTATCCTGGATTTTTATCAAACTTGGACAGAAGCTTCTTCCAATCAAAAGATAATATCTACAGGAATATTTTTATTGATGTTTTCCCTTCATTTTTGTTGAGCCTGGGATTAACAGCAAAAGTCGTCGAGACACTGGGTTTTGGGGAACCCTAGCTTACATTTTTTTTGATGATCAATGCAATTGAATCAGAACATAAACTAGTTTGAACCCTGTCTTTTATTTGGCTTAGTTTTCATGTATTAGTTAGGGTTTTAAGGTTTGTTTAAAGGAAACTACTAATGATAATTAAGTCAATGGTATTTGGTATGCAGTTGTATTAGCAATGGCACATCTCATTTCCATGGAGATTGTTTAGCCATGTACCTTCAGCTAAAATGCATTTACTAAGAAAATGAAATGTATACCAGAAATACATTAGAGCTGAGCAAATAAACTTTGTATGATAGATGTTATTCAACTACCATCACTTTCTGGGTCTACATAAATTCATTTATGCTTTACATAAATACATTTATATATAACAAGTCTAAAAGGGTACAACATCACCAAAAATAACAATAAAACGAACAATGTGTTAGATATTTCAAATAACAGATATCCTTCATCAGTTGATCACATTGTAAAATGAATCATGTTAATCTTTTCTAATTATAAAACTATCCCATTCTTGAAATTTATGCGAAAAAAACCCCAGTTAAAGCAAACAGAGACACTGGTACAATTTTGAAATTTCCAAACAGGACGCAAAGACCGCCAAGATATGCTAAAATGAAAATAGTTATTTGCGATATGAACTGGCACAACTCTAAATTCCAAAGGTGGTGACAGTTAAGATACGTAGAAATACAGTCACAATAAACAGTCTTGACCGATCTCAGATTGTATAACTGCGTATTTAAACATCCCAAATATATAGTAATTTGATGATTAATAAAATGAGTCATAAATTTTTACTAAGGTTAAGTAATTGAACGTGGTTGCGTACTTTTACATTCATACCAACTGTAATTAAAACTAATATAATTCAAAAATTCCTGAAATGTAATATCTAGGGTATATTTTTTTTATTAAATATTTGAATTGACAAGCTGAAAAAAGATTGTATGGACTAAAATCACCTTAAGATCAAATCTCGGTATCGTATGCCCCCAAACCGACATGTATTAATGTAATACTCAACAAGAATAGTTAAAAGAGTTTGAGGAAATCTATCATGGCTCTGATCCAGGAATTATAACTGTTGCAATGAATATATTAATAGAAAATTACATGTAGGTTGAAAATGTGCCAAACTGTCTATCTTGAAAATAGACAGATTTGTATAAAACAAACAAATGGTTTCCGGAGTTTCGTTCCTGCAGGAACTGCACATACTGACTTTTTTTTGTGACGTTTTTTTATATTAACGAACGCAATCTATGTATTACTGGTGAATTATTAAACCAGGGATATCGTTACCAAAAATTACTTAATTATTCCATAGATATAAAGATTTGGTTTTGAAGCTTGGTTGTACCTGTAGAAAACTTATTTCAAACGGGATAGCACATCCTCATTTTTACGGAAATGTTGTTAACCGTGCCCGGAAATTTAGAAATGATCCATGCAAACTTGTCGCTCCTTTAAATAAACTTATTCTGAAAGATTACCTATTCAAAACTGTAATAAGATCATTGAATATTGTTTTTTTTTGGAATAAATCTTGATATTGTTATCAGTAAATTAAAAGCTAAATAAATATTACTAGTATGTTATACACATATACATATTCATGGATCTACAACCTGTCGATACCTGTAACTTGGCATTGCACAAGGTCGAGTTTTTCTCTGGCTGTTTATGAAGTCTTTAACTAAATCCATTGGATGTTTGATGTCTATGGATTGATAGTTTAGTCTTAGATGCATGATTTTTTTTATTAGTTGTTAGTGGCTTTGAACTAGCTGTCAGATAACTGCGAGTACTCTCAGATCTGTTCATTGTGTATTTTTGTGTCGGGATGTATAAGTACCCGGCCACGTCCACTTGTATTTTTGTCCATCTGATGAGTTAAGCCTTTTTCAACTGATTTTTATAGTTCGTTCTTATGTTGTACTGTTATACCACTGTCCAAGGTTAGGGGGATCCCGCTAACATGTTTAACCCTGCCACATTGTTTATGTATGTGCCTGTCCCAAGTCAGGAGCCTATAATTCAGTGGTTGTCGTTTGTTTATGTGTTGCATATTTGTTTTTCGTTCATTTTTTTTGGGATATAAATGAGGCCTTAGTTTTCTCGTTTGAATTTTTTACATTGTCTTATCGGGGCCTTTTATAGCGGACTATGCGGTATGGGATATGCTCATTGTTGAAGGCCGTACGGTGACCTATAGTTGTTAATGTCTCTGTCTTTTGGTCACTTGTGGAAAGTTGTCTCATTGGCAATCATACTACATCTTCTTTTTTATAGTGTTCTGTGTTGCAATTTTATCAAGAATTTAACATAATATTTTAAACTGAAATATTCAAAATTTAGTTTAGTACACTAAAACGGTTTGCTATAAATAAAATAGAATTTGTCACAAATGCCTTCAACCAGGACATATGCTGTTCCAGTGCCCTAATGATTGGGCTTGTAAAATTTGCAAAGAGAGTGGACACAAAATGATTGACTGTCAAAAAAACTTCCAGGACAAAGATGAGAATAATCAGCAATTAGAGCAGAATTGCATTGAGTCTGGTGATGACAATGTACAGGAGGAGAGTGTAGAACTTACAAAAACTCCAACAAAATCTCCTTCTTCAAAAACATCTGAAAACACAAAAGGTGGTAGTAAGAAACATGCAAACAAGTCAGGACAACAAAAAACCAATCTTGGCAATAGTGGTAGCACAGACAAAACACAACCATCTATGGAGAGGTTTGTCAGAACACCACATAGAAGAACAGTTAATGCAGGAGACAGAACACCACCAACACCAACTGAAGCTCTACATGAGAAAACTACTGGAGTTCATGGAACTAAAAAGACTAAAGCATTATAATCAAATGTTCAAATTAATATCTTAATGACATTAAAGGATTGTATTATAGTTTTATCATATAAATTAAACTACAAAAATATTTAAAATATGTACAACAAATTCAAGCTCAGATTAAGAGTTAACCAATCATACATAAAAAACATTAGTGAATGTTTTATATGTCTCAGCTTACTTTTTTGTTTTGCTGAAATTTTATTTTATATCAAATACATGAAAAAAAAATTAATAAAAGTATATAAAAGTTTTAAGCTCTTTGAAAGAGTTCAATCATGTTGTAGAGAAGTGTATAACAGATGTAACAAATTGAATGTGATAAAATTGAATGTGTTAAAAGTTGTTAAAATACTATATGTTTTCTATGTACCAATATTATGTACGGGTATAACAATCTTTAGACAGATTAACGACTTAGTAGTAAAATCAATATGTACAAATTGCTACAAAACTATTGAAAGTTATAGTAATGACTCTCGTATAGAACAATCTTGTATAGAACAAACTTTTAGAAATCAGCTGTTCAATATTATCAAAACAAGTAGACTATTTGGGTTTTTACCTATGCTATTTTTAGTAACACAACACGCAGTGTCAATCAACGATAAGCCATACACGAGATTCGTTAGTCTCAGTACAACATTTTCTCAACAACACCTGAAATTCAATAAAACATACGATAATAAAATGTTTATAAAAAATAGTTACTTACCTGCAAAATATAGATATGGTCACATGAACCACTCATGGTTATATAATTCAAAACAATTGATTGAAAAACCGCACACATATTTATACAATCCAACACTTGATAAACTTCAGATTCAATTTGTTGAGCTAAAGATGCAAAGCAGTGTAGAAGTGTATTATACACAAATAACTTATATCCCGGTTGAAATTTTGTCTTATAAAATTGGCAGACTTGTAAATACAATTGCATCATCATGCACACACAAAGCGGAAGAATCTTTTTGTTTCGAACTTTCACAAAGATATTCCATTACACAACTTAATCGAATACATAATGCGTTGATAAATAAAATATCGAATAGATTGTATACACAATCGAAAGCACATAGTTCACACAGGGAATGTATAAAATTTATGTATGTCTTTTTTCCGAAGTTAGCCAATTATCTTTATTGGTATGTATCAACATGTATTAAAGGGCACACGATAGACCCGTGGTTTAGTAGCGTATCAATAATTATGTGGAGGTCACACCAGGGTATACCTACTGGTAAATATTATATGTTTTTATTTTATAGAAAATTGTGCTATAAATATGACTTTATTAAAATGATGTATATTTATGTCAATCTTATAGTAAATATGAGCAGTACTATGCATGCTATAGTTAATATATCAAAGCTAATAAGATCATTAATTTGTAACTTTAATAATGGCTTTAGCACATACAATTAACTTATGTAGTCTCAATGTTAACGGCATCGGTTCTAGAGGGAAAAGGAATAGAGTAATAGAATGGATAAAAGCACAGAAAAGTCAAATTACATTTTTACAAGAAACACATTTTGACGAAAATATTGAAAGAGAAATTAAAAATAAAACAGAATATGAAACTTTTTGCAGTAACGGTACAACAGCTAGTAGGGGTGTAGCTATTTTAATTAAAAAGTCAATGAGCTTTGAATTTATAAATAAATTTAGTGATAGTGAAGGGAGATTTGTACTTATTAATGTGCAATTAAATAATACTATTTTCACATTTTCCAGCATATATGCACCGAACTGTAAAACTTCAAGAAATTCTTTTTTTAAAAAAGTAAGCGATAATTTGAAAGAATACAGTCTTGGTATACATATACTAGGGGGAGATTTTAATGATGCACTTAAACCAATCGATAGAAAGTCTTTATGTACTGGTAAATTTATTCAACCTGTTAACGGATTAAAGCAATTAATAAAAACTAACAAATTAACGGATGTTTGGAGAAATTTAAACACAAATAAACAGCAATTTACATGGAGAAGAAAGGATAAATCACAAGCTAGTAGACTAGACATGATTTTTATTGGGTCAGAATTTTTACCTCTTATAGAATGGTGTAAAATTAAACCGGCTGTTATACAGTCTACTGATCACCAAAGTGTATTTTTAAAATTTAAGCCAGGGTTATCAGAAAGGGGAAATGGGTATTGGAAAATAAATAACTCAGTATTACAAAATAAAGATTATCAAGAATGTATAAAATGTTTAATTGATAAATATACATTTAAAAAAGACTCAATAGATTGTAGGCTTTTATGGGATGGATTTAAAATCGAGGTAAGGGAAGTAACTACAACTTACTGTAGAAATAAAGCGAAGTTAACAAGAGAGCGAAGGCGTAGTTTAGAACAAGATCTGGAACAAAAGATGGAACTTATAGATGAGAGAAATAATGATGAAAATCAAAATTTGGAAAAAGAAATTAAAGATATAGAAAAAGAATTAAGTAACATTTATGACGAAAAGGCAAGAGGGGCACAAATTAGATCTAGAGAAAAATGGGTTGAGTTTGGGGAAAAGAACAATTCCTACTTCCTCGGTCTAGAAAAGAAGAGGCAAGTGAAAAAATCAATAAGCAAACTAAAAGGAGAGGATGGGGAATTAATTACTAATCAAGAAAATTTACTCCATAAAATAAAAAATTTCTATGAAAACTTGTATAATGTAAAATCTGCAAATAAAAATTTAACTGAAAAATATATCAATGACACAAAATTAGAAAATCAAGTAGACGAAAAAGATAAACTGATATGCGATGGAAAAGTTACAGTAGAGGAATGCACACAAGGCATTTATAAAATGAAACTAAATAAATCACCAGGGCTTGATGGTCTAACGGTTGAATTTTATAGACAATTTTGGGATAAACTTAAATTTTTAGTTGTGGATGTTCTAAATACTGGCTACGATAAACAAAGTTTATCATACTCACAACGTACCAGTATATTAACTTTAATATTTAAAAAAGGAGATCCTTTACTTTTGGAAAACTACCGTCCAATTTCACTTCTAAATGTAGATTTTAAACTTTTGTCATATGTTCTAGCTCAAAGATTAAAAAAGGTACTGCCAAAAATTATAAATGAAGACCAAACCGGTTATGTTAAAAACAGATTTATTGGGTTTAATTTGAGACAAATTCAAGATGTAATAGACTACGCAGACACATATAATATTAAGGGGGCATTAGTTTTTGTAGATTTTACAAAAGCGTTCGATTCATTGGAATGGGATTTTATGTTTGGAACATTAAAACATTTTGGTTTTAACGATTCATTTATTAACTGGGTTAAAGCAATGTACACAGATATACAAACATGTGTTATGAACAATGGGTGGGTATCAGAAACGTTCAAAAATTCACGTGGAATAAGACAGGGCTGTCCTTTATCGGCTCTTTTATTTGTTTTGGCTGTTGAAATTATGGCCCAGAGATTAAGAAATAATAAAAATGTAAAAGGAATTAATATAAAATTAGATGGGAAAAGTCATAGTATCAAGATTTCACAATTAGCAGACGACACAACACTATTTTGCAAGGATAAAAACGATGTGGTAGCTGCAATGAACGAAATAGAAATTTTTGGTTCCTTTTCAGGTTTACTACTAAATAGAAATAAAACTGAGGGATTATGGATTGGAAAATTGAAATCTTGTAAAGATAAAATTGTCGGGATTAAATGGGGAGATAAACCTATTAAAGCTTTAGGGGTGTTTTTCGGACATGACAAAGAAGAATGCAAAAAGTTAAACTGGAATGGTAAAATAGAAAAGATGAATAAATTATTTATGATATGGAAAAAACGAAATCTTTCTATTTTAGGAAAAATCCTAATTATAAAGACTTTAATATTGCCTTTGTTTACTTTCTTGGGAAGCGTATGTCTAACCCCAGAAAATTATATAGAAATAGAAAACAGTAGCTATAAATATATTTGGGATGGGAAACCAGACAAGATTAAAAGAAACATGATGATTGGTCCATATGAGAAGGGGGGTCTTAAAATGGTAGACTTTAAAAGTTATTTTGTGGCTTTAAAAGCATCATGGGTAAATAGATTGGTAAATGGTAAACTTGAGACTTGGAAGCTTATACCATTTAAATACTTAAATGTCTCAAACAATATTTTGTCAATATTTAATATGAATTTTAGTGATATCAAATCTTTAAGATATCTTAAAGATATTCCTGTGTTTTATAAAGAAGTAATAAAGTCTTGGAATTTGACTGGCGGGGGGCAAACAAAACAACCAGACACATTTTTTGATATAAGAAAGCAAGTAATATGGGGAAATAAATCTATAAAATTTGATAATAAACCAATCATATTTGAGAACTGGATTAAGAGTGATTTAATTTACATAAATGATATCTTAGATGATAAAATGTCATTATCAGAAATCTACATTCTAAACAAATTAAAGCTAAAAATAAACTGGATCGCCGAATTTCAAAAATTAAAAAAATCTATACCAGCAGAATGGATTCAAATTGTTCAAAAAGAGAGTTCTGTCAAAACTACAATTAATATTCAGAGAAATAAAATCGTATGGAAAAATAATTTTATTGAGACTACATTATTAACAAATAAAATGTTATACAACTCTTTGGTAAATACAAAACTAGAGTCGTCAATAGGGATAAACAGATGGCTTAGAATCCTACCAATACAAGAAACTCTTAATATGAATTCATTGTACAAATTTATTTTTGAATATATGACTGAAAATAAATTAAAAATATTTAGATGGAAATTATTACATTATATTGTTCCAACTAAAAAACTGTTACTGCAGTGGAAAGTAACTAAGACAGATAAATGTAATTTTTGTAAGCAAGAAGAAGATTATGTTCACTATTTTTTGAAGTGTAGATATTTGAACAAATTTTGGCAAAAAATCTATGAACTCTTTAGAAGAAGTAAAATAGATTTTGATATTAAATTGCAACATCTGGTATTTGGATATAAAATCACAGATAGTAATTATTATTTTCTGAATTATATACTAACAGTATTAAGTTTTTCTATATATAAGTCATACTATGTATCCGAGCAGAGAACAAAAACTGTTGATGTCTTTAGCATTTTTGAAAATGAATTTAATAAAAGAATAGATGCATATAAATCAAGATGTCCAATATTATTGTCAATTAGAAAGAATTTTTAGCATTGATAAATCTCTGCATAAGACAACTATACAACTTTATATTATTTTTTATAACTTAATAAGTTTGATCAGCTGTTTATTTCCCTGGATAATCAGTGGAGTGTAACAGGGTAAATCAAGAGAAGCTTGGACTCTTGGTGAAACTTGTAACAAGCAAGATTAGATGAATAAATATTATTATGTTGTTAAAAAAAAAAAAAAAAAAAAAATAAAATGGCGATGTTTCATATAATAATTGATAGGATTTTTAAAACTGTTTTCAATAAATTAGAATTTTTCATTTGATATGCATGTAATTCTCCCTTATTTTTTCAAGCTTTCGGTTGATATGTAGAATACAATGGTATTCCATAAAATTATGATTGAGGTTATATTTTCAGAATTCATGCAAACACAAACACTCATTTTTTTTTTAGTAAACTCAATAAAGGAAACACATGATTCATTCCAATTCTGGTAAAAGAAAAATCTTATTAGCTTTTTCAGGTCAATATCTTTTCACGACCCCTTTGATAATGTTTTAGTAACAATGTTAAGGATATTCCAGTAAACAAATTTTTTTTTCTTTCTAAATGCTACTATTGAATATAGTATAATTTGTTTACATACCACCTGGGGTTTACGTAATCAGCAAGAATTTGCCTGCTCTTAGTTTGTTGTACGGCCCAGATAATTTATTAAGAGTGTTGAATATTTCAGAGAGTCTCAAAGTTATTTTGTCCATGTCATCTTCGACGAGAAACCAAAAATTGTATGTCTGGTATGTTTACCGCTCCCTTTCATACAGCCCTATTATAACTTTTTTTTTAACCTGACCTCAGAAAAATATTGTTTGATATTATGCAAAGGTGTTGACAGATATATAACTATAGATATGGTAAAACAGTTATGATATCTTTATTGAAAATTATGATTGGACACATTGTTAATTCTTCACAAGTCAATTGAAAACCTAGTTGAATAGAACTGTGTAAACAACCTCTGCTTGATTACTATTTACTTCATATTAGTCATTACTTGTATGTATCATCGGTTTTCATTACAAAGGAATCCCATGTAGAGAAACGTACAAATATTAATTTTCAGTATTTGCAAATGGATGTTTGAGGAGATATATGAAAAATGCATACAAGAACAGTCAATCACAATATAACTGAACATTAGCATAGTATTTTTCTAGTTTGGGTGTATTTATTATACCGTTCACAGCTTCACGTTTTATTCCTGTATGCCTTTAACATCAATCCAATGGCTTATAGATTTATCATAGTGTTAAACCTTTTGACTATTGCTGTTTGTGACAACCATACATTATTTATTTATCAATATAAGTCAGTAGGGAACATTGAATATCAGAAACGTGTCAATTTATATAAATAAGTCATACTGGATTTTTAACATGAGTTCACTAAATAGAATTAATTGCATAACAGTGTGGTCGACAGTAAAACGTTTGTAGGTTGTAACTTGTTTGTCAACGGCTATGATTTTATGCTCACCCAGTCTGTCAGAGGCCTTCCAGTGGGGATTGAAATATTCACTTGTTACACATTCCGATACATAAAATGAAACTTTCTTTTTACAAAGCTTGAAAGGAATTTGTTTAAAATATTTATTATAATCATCACATACAACCGTGTCATTTATAAGAATAATAATGTTCAGAGATGATATTATTTAATAATAAAAAAAAAATAGGTTTATCCATTGTAAAAAAAAACCTATTAAGTAGATGGGGTTCATTCACAAAATATCTCATTGATTAAGAGCACAACTACTTCTACGGTGTGATCATTTAAGAATGGCCTACTATTTATTCAATGCGTATACATGTGGGTTTTGTTTGTGAAGAGTTCTGGATAATTAAAAAATCATTTGATTTCTTTGTTAAATAGCATAAAACGATTCATTCTTTCAGATATTTGTCAC
The DNA here is from genome assembly GCF_963676685.1 of Mytilus edulis. Classification (NCBI taxonomy): domain Eukaryota; kingdom Metazoa; phylum Mollusca; class Bivalvia; order Mytilida; family Mytilidae; genus Mytilus; species Mytilus edulis. The sequence goes on along the minus strand of NC_092346.1, from coordinate 51,196,088 downwards.
TTTGCCTTATCTTCAAGTCCAACACAATTTCTCACGTTTCTTACAAAACTTATATTCTTGTGATGTATTCTTTTGTCGAAAAAAAAATGTATAGATATAGATAGATATAGGAAGATGTGGTATGAGTGCCAATGAGACCACTCTCCTCCCAAGTAATAGTTCATAAAAGTAAACCATTATAGGTCAAGGTACGACCTGCAACACGGAGCTTTGGCTCACACCGAACAGCAAGTTATACAGGGCCCCAAAACTACTAATGTAAAACCATTCAAACGGGAAAACCAACGAGAAACGAAAAACACATATGAACTACATAAACAGACGACATCATGCATTGTAACTTTTAAAGCCAATTAAGTAAAAAAAATAATCTGAAAGAACGTGCGATATCATATTAGGAAAATTGATGGTCAAACCATAACAAAAAATCAAGTAACGAATATTAAGTTTTCAACCTTTATAGCTTGCTGTTCGGTGTGAGCCAAGACTCCGTGTTGAAGGCCATTTTTATTTATTTTCAAATTACAAAGGTTATTCCTGATTAGTATTTTTAATTATTTTATTTAGGCGTTTAGAACCTTTGGTGACCTCACAGTTTAAATTTCTATGATAAGTACGTCGTGAGCAGTGGGCATTACAGACGAACGTTCACCTAATTTCCCCCAGTCAATGAATGGCCATAGCTACACTTTTATGAATTTCATTCTAAGTTCTTTCAACGCACGACAATTCAGAGTTTTACAAGTGGTAAAATTTGTCCATCATTGATTAAGATATGTTGACCTCTAGTTGTTTGTGTTTGCAAAACGTTTCCTTTCGTATGAATTAGTTATTTGCAGAGCGTGTTCGAATCTTTTTTGCATTGAATTATCTTATTGACCCATTTTAGATCACTGTGTATTTCACTTAGGTTTTCTTCTACTTCCTCTTTATAAGCTTTCAGTTGACCTAGCCCTTTCTTTCCTAATAATCTTGATATAAGCTAGAAAGGATCTGATGTGAATTGATATCTTGTCTTCGCTCTCTTCTTTCTCCTTTTGTTTTAGTTCTCTCTGATCTTATTGTGATCTTGGAGTTCTTCCTGATGGTGTCCATGAGTTCAGATAATGCAGATTTTTTATCCTCTGCTGTCTGATTGTTTCTTTTCTTAAAGGGACACTAGCTGTAAAATTCAATTTTACCGATTCTAATCAAATTCTCATATTGATTTATAACAATGTAAAACATTTATCCCAACTATTAAAGTCTAATTAAAACAATAAACAAGGCTCAGGCTTGAAAATACGTATCTTCGTTTCGTGTGTATTTGAGTCCAGACGCCATCTAATTATTTATCGAGTTATCCTCTATAGTCATCCGACAATCATATAAGCGATGTAAACATAAGTATAACCATGGAAGTAATATTCAAATATTCAATATTACTTCCATGGTATAACATATATAGATTAAGCAAACACGTGCTGTGGAATTATTCTAGTTCTGTTTAATTTCACATTACAGATAAACAATAAATGTTTATCATCGTTTTTACCTGTGTTAGAATGTTTATTTGTGGATCGAATTAGTCATCAATCAAATGATTTACTTTTGTTTCACTGTTGATATTCTCTGCCTTTAAATAACTTTACACATACAATTCACGTGTTATCCATCTCAAGCTATAAGGGGTGAAATTAAAGTTCACATGAATACGGATTCAATGGGGTCGAATTATTCACTTGCAAGTGAATAATTCATAATCAATGTTTTTTGTTGTTGCTTATTTTGACAAAATTGAACCTTATTGGCTACTAAAAAGGAATTACTATTTCACTATTTGTATGACCTTACTGATTGAGCCAAAAAAATAGTATATTAGATTTTTATATATATCTCGTAGCTAGTGCCCCTTTAAGTTGCCTAAGGTCTTTCCTCATCTAGGCTATCTTAGATTCTCGTCTGTTTGTTTTACCCTCTCGCCTTACCACCTCTTCCTCATCTGCACCAAATCTGTCCATACCAATGTTGTAAATTAATGATGTCATCGATTCTATCTTCCTGTCTATATAACCTGCTAATGTTTTTTCTTCAAAAATAGAAATGCCGATGTTTCATACAATTATTGTGTGATTTTTAGAACTATTTTCAATAAATAAATAAATCTCCTTTAATAAGCATATTATTCTTTCTTATTTTCATACAAGTTTCGGTATCATATGTAGTATATAATGGTTTTCGAAGACAAACATTCAATGCTCTCTTTAAGTGGATGCTAAATGACGGAAACTCTTGATGCATATTAAAATTCATATTAAAAACTGCGCACTGTTTAAGGGCCAATTTATCTTAAGCTAGAAATAATAAAAGATCCGGCATATTTCATAGTAAAAGTGGTACAGTTTAAGCCGTAAAAGGAGTTCCTATGGGAAATTGCATTGTCAATATTTACAGAAATGCAACCTATATTGGATGAAAGAAGAGAACATTCAGAATTAAACCAAATTTGCTTTACCTCACAGATTTTAAGTAATTAACTCAAATATGAAGTTTATAAATATTTTATGAAGATTGATAGAAACCTGGGCCTTAAATATGATGACTTAGCATAAATTCACAGTTTACAGTATGCATAGTTTACTTTAAGTCCTGAATACAAAATTAATTCCTAATCTTTGCATATATGAAAGTTAAATTGTTAAGAAGAGCTTATATTTACTCTTCGAAGTCATTGAAACTCATAGATACTTTCTGAATATAATTTATGGGATGTTTATGTCCTGTCGATAACCCAAAAGTAATCCGTAACACCGAAATCTGCCTTTTTGTCACCACGGCATAAAAATACCAAGTTAAAATACAAAAATATCTCAACAAAACTAACAATAGTGTGTTCTATTCTGAATATGTACTTAATATTCCATATTGCTAGAAACAACAGAATAATTTAGGAAATGTGAGGCCCAGGGTAAAAAAACATAGAAAATTGCCTACCCCCTGTGTCATTAAACAATTAATTTAACTTGTAAATGCTATAATTTTATGATTTTGGAGTTCTTCATATAGAAGACAATAACTATGCTTAAAAGTTATGCAAAAATTAGATGTTATCAGTCATCTCAATAACATTTTTAGTGAATTTATATCTCAGACTGGTATCTGCATACATACAACTATTGCAAATATGGCTTTGTTTGAACACTTCTAGTATATATATTAGCTAAATTGTGTCAGATATATGGTTACAGATGATACTGTTGTGATAAGAATTCTAAACTGACCATTTGAGGCAGAAAATGTGAACTTTAATTGACAAATAGGCAAACAGTAAGATGTGGACTGGAGACAGAGGCAGGATTGGATACTTTAATGTTGAATGTTGTAATGATTGACTGCTAAACATTACATTGACAGTATTCTGATATGCTTTCAATATGTTATCAAAACAGTTTTAAACAGGTTCTAGGCATTTCATGTCAGAAAATATGTCAATAGGGTAAGCTGGCAATACTTAAAGTCTTGTTATCAAATGCTCTAAAAAATTGAAACAGGGGAGGGGGTATAAAAGAGGGACGAAAGATACCAAAGGGACAGTCAAAATAAAATGTGCATTAAAGAAAAACTTAGGGTATATGTATATGCAGTGATTTCTTTAAAGCTATAATTCTGATAAATGAGTATTCAGATGAGAAAAAACTGATTTTAGAGAGTTTTTTATTTGAATAAATGTTTGTATAGGTTTCACTTTGTAAATACAACTGTTCTCAAACCACACATCTTTTGGGGAGATTTAGAATATTCATAGAAAATTAATTTTGTTTACATACTGGTTCCCAGTTATGCTCTCTGTGTTCCATCTCACAGAGACATAACTTGGGAATGTTACCAGTAAATATACATATGCAAATTATTTATATTGAAATCTGTGGTAACCCTTCATTCGAGGTAGGGGTAGCTAAGAAAATTAGCGTTAGTTTAAACACCGACAAGTTCAGGGCATATAAACGTTGACAATATGCCGCACAGCCCTATATTTTGACCTTTGAAAACAATAGAAGTGCATATGAGCTTTCAATTCTAGGATATGATTTTTTTCAAAACTTCATAGTAAAAGTGGTACAGTTTTAGCCGTAAAAGGAGTTCCTATGGGAAATTGCATTGTCAATATTTGCAGAAATGCAACCTATACATACAGTCCATTTTCTTTTAACCCGACCACATACCACTAAAACATGTTTTGAATTTGTATGACCAAATCCACAGGTCTGACGCATCGAGACAGCAGGACTGATTTTTTTTCCCGAATATATCAATGTTGTTCCTATCAAATAAAAGACAAGTAGATGTGGTAATATTGGTGTTATTGGTAACGAGACCACAATCCAACACAGTCCAAATATCGTTCATTTTAACAATTATATATCTCATTAGGCCTTCAACAATGAGAAAAACTCCATACCATATAGTGAGATATAAAAATCCACGATATGACAGAATCGAAACTGTTAAATCGATTAAACCAACTCTCAAAACAATACATGAAAAATAGTTCTAAGATACAGTAACCTACGACAAACAACAATTCGATGGATCTTGACTGGAGACACGCAAAAATATGACTGGATGAAGCATTTGTTTTGAAGGAGAACACCTATTCTTAACTTGGACAAGGTTTACCACACAACATAAGTAAAATCTATAAAAGACTTGATAAATCCGATCGAAAAAAAAGAAAAATCTCATAAATATGTTTAACCCCGCCGCATTTTGCGCCCGTCCCAAGTCAGGAGCCTCTGGGTTTTGTTAGTCTTGTTTTATTTTTAATTTTAGTTTCTTGTGTAAAATTTGGAGTTTAGTATGGCGTTCATTGTCACTGAATTAGTATATATAATTGTTTAAGGGACAGCTGAAGGACGCCTCCGGGTGTCGGAATTTTTCGCTGTAACGAAGACCTGTTGGTGACCTTCTGCTGTTCTCTGTTCTGTGGTCGGGTTGTTGTCTCTTTGACACATTCACCATTTCTATTCTCAATTTTAACATAAAACCAAAAGACACAAAGTACCGACCCGAAAGTATTCTAAGTTACTATTAAAAAGGCTAGTTGAAAAAAAGCCTGCTGAAGAATAAATCATATTCTCCCACAGTAATAATCAATCAGTTCAGGTCCAACAGATTAAGTGTAAAAATTTCATAAACAGTCTGAAAAAAACATGTCCTTGCGTAATGCTTAAAAGTATTATCCCCAAAATACTGAGCTCCGAGGAAAATTCATAAAGGAAAGTTCCTAATCGTATGGCAATATTAAAGCTTAAACACACACCAAGATGTAAGTACATAATAGCGACAGAATGCAGAACCCGATGGTAAATGCATATATACTTCGTTCACTTTTTTTAATCAAATACAAATTTAATGTTGGTACCGATTAACCTCTTCAAAGATTTTACTCTGGTATAAAATTATTACCCTATACGAAAAATCATTCAAGGGATCAATAAATTAAAAGGATCGTGTTTAAATTCAAAGTCTACGATTTTATTGCTAATTTGGAATAATGACGCCCACCCTGTAGGGTGTTGCGATGGATTTTTTTCACGGCAATGCCGTAAAAATGAGACTGACATCTAATTAAAAATGCTACTTTTGTGAACAAACATCAAATTCAATATTTGTAAATATTAAAAAACTTAATTTCAGTTTAAAATAATTTATTGTAACGAAATCCTTATCTAATAATTTTCAAGTTATATACATAGATAACGGAAATTGAAATAAAAGATAAAAAAAAGAGTCTCAACAGACACGGACATGGCGAAAGAGTTAGGATATAAACACTTGAATCTTGTTTTAGACGATGCCTGTACTTGTTACATAAGTCCAAGAGTACAAGTATCTGTATGTAATTTAATGTTTATCCTTCACTTAAAAAGACTACCAATTTAGTGTCCACTTATCTTACTTGAGACTCATGTACAATAAGGTACAAGTAAATGAAAAATACTGAATTGTATACTACATACAAATTTTAAACAATGAAAATTAAAACCAGTATTTTAAGATTGTCATGGATATTGTTCATATTAATGTACAAAATGTCTTTACGTTGTATGACAGGGATATTTGTATCATTTAAATAAATAAATATAATGATGCCGATGTTTTTATGATCGTTGATACATATATATGTAGGACGCTAAAGTGCGATGGTATACGCCAAAGTGCGATGCCTCCATACGCTTAAGTACGATGGTCTGCGAAAGTATAGACGTAAATGTATACTTGTGTTTTATGCAGGATTTATCAACTTGATTTTCTTATTTTACTTAATGATAACTGAACAGAGATCATTATTCCAAATATCTTCGATATAATTGATACGTTTATCATAATGCAATCTCGTGTCAGTAGTATGTATGTCAATTTGATTCTATGTTTCCAAAATGGAAAAAAATATCGCAAACAAAATGAACAGTAAATGATATGATATTCAACCCTTTATATTTTACTGTTTTGGGGGTTAATATTTTCAACACAAAACGTCTGTGTTTTAAAAGAGAGATACCACTCATTTGAAACATTTGAAACCTAGAAGGAACCTTAATTTTGACATAGCACAAGCAATTATATTGTGATCCATCATTGATCTTTAAAAGGAAATACATTTTTCGATAGTCTTTCTATTTGGTAGTTATGTTCAATTGTATCAATCGTTCCTGTAAAAGCTAGATACATGTACAGCACAAATTCCGGTTTTTCTTACAATCATTTGTTGTTGATTTATATATATAAATGAAATATCTACAAAGAATTTTCAAACTAATTTAGAGCATACTTCTGAAATCAGATAATCCAAATGTTTGTAAAAGCCCGTCTTCGTTTTTCTTTGAAAAAAAAAAGTTAGGTATGTCGAAAGAAAACAAATGTTTCAAACCGAGCTTTTTAGTAATGTATTAAATTTATACCACATTTTTTTGCTAAAAGTAACACATAAAAATATATTTGTCATAACATATTTGAATAGACAAGATGATATAGATTGTGTAAACAAAAATTATCTTGAGTTCAAATTTCGGTATCGTATGCGTTTAAAGCGACATGTACTAATGTAATACTTAACCAAAACAGTGAAATGTAAAAAAAAAATCTTGCTCGAAATCAAGAATGATAACATTTGAATATACATTGAAAACATTGATAGAAAAAATAAATTTTGTTGAAAAAGTGCTAAAATATCTATCTCTAAATTTGTAACTGATTCCTATAAATACTAATAGTTTCCTGAGTTTCATAACTGCAGGAACTATACATACTGGCTTTTTAACCCACATTTTCAGTATTGCATTTGTAGCAAGAATTATACGTAAATTTTCAAACTGGAATATAATGAATGTGTTATGTTTAGTACAGCAAAAAGATTAACTATTCAATTGAAGTCATTGTAATTCTCTGTTATTAAAAAATGTTTTACAAGCATTCGGTATCATATGCAGTATGTAATGGTATTCCAGGATATTAGGATTATCATTATATTTTCCACTGAAATCGTGCAATGATAAACATTATCTGCTCTCTTTGAGTAAATCCATAATAAAGAATACTCTTTATTCATACCAATTCTGGTAAAAGATAGTTTATTGTATTTTTCATGTTATCGTTTCATGACTACTTTAGCAGTGTTCAGTGCTAGTGTTAATGATATTCCAGTTAGTCAAAGTTTCTTTCCATAAGCTATTTAATTATGTGAAAATCCTTTGAATACCACCAGGGGTAAATTCACTGGTCTAAAAATATATTAATCCATGTCATTTTCGACGAGAAACAGAAAATACTTTATATCGAATATGTTTACCCGTCCCCCTATTCATACATTCATACCAGTACTTTTTTAACCTGACCACAGAAAACAAGAGAAAATCTTTTTAATCTGTTTTATCTTATCTACAGGTTGGTTTAGCAGAAATAAATTACTTTGGTTAAGGTAAAATAGACATGATACCTTTATTGAAAATTAAAAAGGACAATGTGTAGACCCTTGCATAAGTCGATTAATAACAGGGTTTTTAACCATTTTGATCTGAGCGTCACTGATAAGTCTTATGTAGACGAAACGCGCGTCTGATGTATCAAATTATAATCCTTGTACCTTTGATAACTATTGAATAGAAAAATGTAAAAAGAAAAATGTAAAAAGAAAAATGTAAAAAGAAAAATGTAAAAAGAAAAATGTAAAAAGAAAAATGTAAAAAGAAAAATAACAAAAATACCGAACTCTATAGAAGATTGAAAAAGGAAAGTCGCGTATCTAATGGCAACATCGAAAGCTCAAACAAATCAAACAAATCGAAAATAACTGTCATGTTTCTGAATTTGTACAGGCATTTACTTATTTAGAAAATGGTAGATTAACAGATTTTGATGGATTGTTCGTTTTAAGGGCTGACTATTTCATATAAGTTATTAACACTTGTGTTTATCATTGTTTTCATCACAAAGGGATCGGGTTCACATATATTCAATTTCAAGTATTTGCAAATGGACGTTTGAGGAGATGTATATGCAAATTACACACAAGAACAGTCAATCATAATAATTGAATAGTAGCACTTAATAGTCTGTCTAGTCCGGATGTTTAAATTATATCATTCACAACTTAACGTTTTGTTCCTGCATGCTTTTTTTAAATATCCCTTTAACGACCTGAAGATTTATATACACTTAATAGTGTTAAGTGCTTGTCTATAGCTGTTTGCGACAACCATACAGTATTTAATAATCAATATAAGTCATGGGGGATATGGTAGAACATCAGAATAGTGTTAGTGTTCATATCTGAATAAGTCATTATGGACTATTTATTGTCAGTTCACTCATAACTTATTTAAACATAAGACAATTCAGAGCTTTACATATGATAAAGCTAGCTTAGGCATAATTGATTAAGATATGTTTACCTGTTGTTGTTTGTTTTACGTTCGACTGACTTTTACGAAACATATACTTGTATTTGAATTTGTTTTTGAGGAGCATTTGCAGGTTCTTGTATAAAATTTGAAGCTGAAATATTCTTAAAAACTGAGTTTTTCCTCAAAATTTGAAATGATTATTAAGACCAATATACGAAGTCTCAATGGAGTTAATGTCACCTTCTGTCAAAAACAAAAAAACGAGACAAGCTGTTAATGAGTTATAGAACGTACCAAGTTATAAGATTGTGTAAAATAGTGGACAATAAGTTGAAGTAATAGCAGAAACAGCTCAATGTTTACTCGCAAAGAAGTAAATACACAAGTTATGTGGGATGCGCTTTTATTTACACCCTCTCTCCTTCTCCTTTTATTGGCATGACTTTATATTTTTTTTTAGAAAGGCATGATTTACTCCACAACACTAGCTAGACCAGTGTCAAACATGATCAATGTATACCAGTATATCATTCGAATCAAGAAATGATAAACGGGAAAACAAATTTATTCTTCTTAAAGCATACATTATGGAGCATGAACACATATATTACGTACACGTTTATTCAATAGAGTAAAAATTTACAGTATCTTCTTGACACAAATATTTTATCATTTCTAAGTGCAAAAATAAGGAACAAAACGCTTCAGTTCAATTATTGTTGTTTAACTTTTCTTGTAAAACATTTCACGAACGAATGAATCAATGAATGTATTCTCATACACTAGTTTATACTTAGTAACAGATAAAATAACAAACCATATATGATACATATTTTGTTTTGAATGTATGGAAATAATTAGAAATAAAAAAGTAGGGTTTCCTCACCAGGAGAACGGACTCTAACTTTCTATGCATGTTTTCCATCGCAACAACATTTTCCGATGAAAATAAAGGATTAAATTTAATTATTTTAACATTTTAAATCCAATAATGTGGTAAAGCTTTCATTTTGTTTGTTAGAAGTTTTACATGACATGATGTAGAGAAATTCATTACCAATATCTCTGACATGAAAAAAATCTATCAGATCTCGATATAGTTTGCCATTTTCCTTTCTCGACAAACAAATGATGGTTTTCGGATCTAATTCACACAAGTTTATACAAAGCTGGTTTCTGTCCAGTTCTGACTTAACGTCATAATATTAAACCAAATAGAAAGCCTATTTAGTGGAGTGCGTATGTCTCCTCATATCTTCAGTATATCTATTCGATTAACACAACGTTTTTGCTGACGCTCTAAATTTCTGATCAAAGAATCCGTAAACATACGGGTTAACAATATTATTAACAGTAGTCATGTGATCTATAAATTTAAACACAATGGTCTCTGTCTGGCTAATTTTGATCCAAAAATAACGATCATTGATCAACGAGAAAAGTAAAAATATTTGTGGTAAGTATGACAGAATGAACGCCAAGCTTATAACCATAAACATATACGAAAATTTTCTTGAGGATGCTGGCTCTTGATTTTCAGATGTTGATTTGATTGGTTGGGAATAATTTGACAGAGGAACCATCACTTTTTCTTTGCGTATTTCTTGTTCATTGTTAGTGAGTGAAAAATCTGTTGAATTTGCCTCGGTTATACTAGTTCCGTCCTGGGTGACGTAAAAAGTTGATCCGGATATTTCTTTCGATACGTTTGATCTTGCCGGCTTCGTCGAGTTTCTTCTTGCGTTTGTATTCCGAATGATAGTGTAAATTTTCCTAGCTATTAGGGAATTCAAAATTATAAGTTCCAGCATAACAGATGTTATAACGAAAGATATAAAAAAGATAAAACCTAGGATATAATCACTGTTTTCGTTTACTTCAAACACGTCTGCGCCACATATATATCCTGTGACATTCAATGCAGGATTTGGTATTGGTAAGATTTCATCCCAAATAACAAATGGTGCACCAGTACCAGTGGCTAGAATGAATATAAACACAAGAGATGCGCGTCGCCATCTAAGAGTTAGCTGTGATCCAAAGGGTCGGCATACTTTCAAATATCTCTGTAAAGTTATAATGCCAAGAAAGTATATGGAAGCGAAGGTAAATATATTTACAACAAACCATAAATAACGACACGCATTGATGTCTCGAAAATTGACAGGAAGTATAGTTCTCCAAAGCTCGAATGGCACTCTCAAAATGGTTGCCAAAAGATCCACCAATGCTAAAATGGGAATGAAATATCGACTGTCACTTTCCTTTTTAAGCTTTACTTGATACACAATCAGAACCACCACGTTCCCAAATACTCCAACAATGAAATAAATAATCAGGAAAACGTCATGCACAATGTATTTATAGGCTTCTTCCAAATTCCATGCATTTAAAATATCCTCTTCTGAACGATTCATTTTGTTATGCTTCTTTTTAACCTAGTTGAGATTGATTCGGCAAATCATTTGACTACAACTGAATAAGATTGTGTTATTAAATACAATTGAGTTCTTCCTCGTTTGAATGGCGAAACACCCACAGTCCATCCGATATGTTACTTTAAGAGCCATTTCCGTATTTCAAATAAACAAATATATATATATACTTAATAGTTTTTTTTTTAATGAATCGGACGTAATTCTTTAAAAGTGTATTTAATATCTTTTCATTCTCAAGTATTTTGACAGTCAAGCATTTCACCGGCAAGTATTTCAATATAAAACTTTCTCTAAAATGATAATTTTTCCTGATATAGATAAATGCAGCTGTAAAAAATTATAATTTATGATTTTTTAAAGATGAAGTAAGCTATATATCTATGTCGGAAGATTCTTTCCGATAAAAAAATTTAACATCGTATTTCCAACTTTCTTCCGATAAAATTCAATCCCGGAAGAATAATAATAAAAACAGAAGGTCATGTTTTGTGAATAATGATGATTGTATATAAAGATATATTTCCATTTGACCGACTTTTGTCGGAACTACAACTGACTTTTGAAAAAAAAGACTGTCCATGAGAAAATGTATGTCCTACCTACACAATTAGTATCTCTAAGGGCCACGAAACGAATTTTAACATTAATTTTATTGAATTCAAATCGTAGGTCACAATTTACGACAAATTTATACTTTTAAATTACTAGACTGTGGATCATCATAATACAAGGTTATAAAAAGTTGCATCTAACATGTATACTCTTCATCTTAATTGGTCGATTATTTGAATTTGCATTAAGATATAACATAACTAATTTTTTAAGAAATAAAGCAAGAGTCACATTTGTAGCTAACCGAAAAACTGGGTTGATTTATACTGATTTATACTGCTTTTTCTTCATATATTGATTCCTGTCACTGTGTTTCATGACTAGAACAATTATATAAATGCCAGTCTGAGTAAATAGAATATATACCCTCTATGATTTGTCGTACTGTCATTGCCTATATGCTATTAACAATTCTTGGTTTGACAAAGTGATGATAAATCATTCTCAAAGACATTTTACCATTTAGTTATTTCTCTTAAAACTGCTTTTAAACACCAACACATATTTTAACCTTAATTGGTTGTCTTACTAAATAGACAAGGCACACATCTGATGAGGAATGGCGCATAGTTATACAAGTGCAATTCCATCTATCTTTAGTCAGCGAAGTTAATATGATTTGACAAGCTAAACTTTTAAACAATATTAGAAAATGTTAACCTTTTAAAATACGAAAATACATGTACAGTTATTGTGTTAAGTTCTAAAGAAGCAAAATCAAATGAAAAGACTCGAAGGAAATAAAGTAAACCATGTAAAACATAAGTTTTGTAATTTCCTACCTGTTCATTTGAGAGTTCTTGATTAAATCAGGGTTTTTTTCTCACTTAATGGAAGCCATGCAGATGAAAAAACATAAATAGCCTCCGTCAAGCGCTGTTGATAAACAAATATGGTCACAACAAGGTTCTCAACGATTACAAAACTCCTCTTTAAATTTGAAAATCTAGATGCTTTAAGGTAAAATCATGTTTCAAATGGTGAAGTTGAAATCATCCTTTTGTAAATTTTACGGACGCCATCACGAGTTGGTTGACCATTATGGAATAACCATTTCACAAATGCTATCGGATATGTTTGTTACGTCGTAACTACAATCCCCTTCCCTTTCATGAATGTGACCTACCGAATTAGACTATTTACCGGATTTGTTATATTAACATAAGCAACACAACGGGTGCCACATGTGGAGCAGGATCTGCTTACCCTTCCGGAGCATCCGAGATCACCCCTAGTTTTTGGTGGGGTTCACGTTGCTTATTTTTTAGTTTTCTATGTTGTGTCATGTATTCTATTGTTTGTTTGTCTTTTTTCAATTTTAGCCAGGCGTTGTCAGTTTATTTTCGATTTATGAGTTTGACTGTCCCTCTGGTATCGTTCGTCCCTGTTTTACATTCCCAGCAGTGTTGTCAAAGACATTATGAAAAACTACAGACGAAGTGATTTACACCTCCTGCATGTAAGATAAATATGTAATGTAGTAATAGGTAAAGAAAACTTAAGCAAAACACGACATTGTGTAACAAAAACACTGGTATATTTATTTACGTATTCAGTTGTTCGAGATCTATTTACTGATCTAGTGTTTTCTTCTGAATCCTCAAATGTATAGTTGGTTGGTACTTAAAAATAATATGCTGAAATCTGGAAGAACTTATTTTGGGTATTCCAATAGCGTCCAGTATCGGCAAACATATAAAAATGTACATGTATTTAAAGCTCTGTACCATTGTAGATTTAAATCGAAGTATTTAATCAGCTGGAATATTACCTATCATCTAGAACCAAAAAATGTATTAATATGGCACAAACGAACGACTATGCAAACCGAACTCGAGGTCTGCAAACATTTTCCGTCTCGAGACTAGATATCAAAACATTACTGGTAAGATCTTTCTGACATGCGTGCAAACTATTGTCATAGGAGTTCTAAATAAGCAAGTTTAGATTATAAAATATTGAAAACAACACGTTATTAATTCCTTGCGTCCGAAGCGCTTTTCTGGATATACCTTCATCAGGAACGCTCAAAGCCAAACATTTGAAATCCGAAGATGTATAAGTACCGAAACCGTTGAAGAGCTGTATGTCAAAAATACCTAAAATATATAGCCAAATTCATCTAAAGCCAACTTTGCCTGAGGGAGTTGAAACCTTAGTTTCCAAATAATTTATAAATTTATAAACGGACAAATTTTGGAAAGTTTGTTATATCATGTCAGCACCGAAAGACTGACTACTGAGCTGATGATACCCTCGGGGACTGATAGTCCACCAGCAGAGGTATCGACCCAGTGATGTAAAATATTGAAAACAACACGTTATTAATTCCTTGCGTCCGAAGCGCTTTTCTGGATATACCTTCATCAGGAACGCTCAAAGCCAAACATTTGAAATCCGAAGATGTATAAGTACCGAAACCGTTGAAGAGCTGTATGTCAAAAATACCTAAAATATATAGCCAAATTCATCTAAAGCCAACTTTGCCTGAGGGAGTTGAAACCTTAGTTTCCAAATAATTTATAAATTTATAAACGGACAAATTTTGGAAAGTTTGTTATATCATGTCAGCACCGAAATACTGACTACTGAGCTGATGATACCCTCGGGGACTGATAGTCCACCAGCAGAGGTATCGACCCAGTGATGTAAAATATTGAAAACAACACGTTATTAATTCCTTGCGTCCGAAGCGCTTTTCTGGATATACCTTCATCAGGAACGCTCAAAGCCAAACATTTGAAATCCGAAGATGTATAAGTACCGAAACCGTTGAAGAGCTGTATGTCAAAAATACCTAAAATATATAGCCAAATTCATCTAAAGCCAACTTTGCCTGAGGGAGTTGAAACCTTAGTTTCCAAATAATTTATAAATTTATAAACGGACAAATTTTGGAAAGTTTGTTATATCATGTCAGCACCGAAATACTGACTACTGAGCTGATGATACCCTCGGGGACTGATAGTCCACCAGCAGAGGTATCGACCCAGTGATGTAAAATATTGAAAACAACACGTTATTAATTCCTTGCGTCCGAAGCGCTTTTCTGGATATACCTTCATCAGGAACGCTCAAAGCCAAACATTTGAAATCCGATAATGTGACGGTTATTAAAAACAAATACAAACGGCCAAAACTATTTTTTTTTAAATCTAAAATTGTCCGTTAATTGTTATTATATTTCAGAACTTGTAAAATACGTAACATCAACGCATTCTGTTTGATTTAATTAGTCACAAAAATTAATAACCACAGTTTGAAGCTGTGTATGATTTAATGAATGAGTCAAAAAGTGTCAACTTGTTTACGTTCAATGTTCATCTTGAAAATGTAATTTTCCTCTCTTGACACTTTATTTTAGTGAGTTTAATTAATAACTAACATCCGAACACTTGTACTGATGAATTATTTAAATTAGACAAAAAAATGAATAAGATTATAATATCTGAATCTGCCCTTGAATATTTGTTTGTTTCAAATAAAGCAAAGTTCAATGGGTTTATTTCACTTCAATTTGAGTTGAGAATAGCCTCACGATGAATATAAAGACAAACTAGTTTAACCTTTAATGAAGGTACAGAGTGTCATCAGTTATGATGGTCATGTTATGAAATGGAAATCGAGCCTAAAATAATGATAATAATAAAACAAATCCATCAGATCAAGGATATTTTATATTCTGATATACTTGATCAAACGAGATACCATTAATTCTGAGTCATTTTATTCTTTTTAGTCATAGTTACTTTTGGACAGGACATCTTTTCTCTCTCCAATTTTCCAAAAACAGTATATGTTTTTGTTTTCAAATAGTATAATATTGGAAGTATCACATCTTCTGATATTTTTTTTCGATCATTGAAATAATTTTTGTGACCTAGCCACAGGTCATAATTTTTGTTCATGATTTACTCCTAAAAATGGTTTTTGAAATTAAATAATAAGAAATGACTGTATTGTTTGGCTGTCTATTATAAATAATCTAGTGTACAGTGACACTTTTAAACAACTTGCGTAGGTTATTTCGAACAACAAAAAATTAGATACAGTCACTACTTAAAATTATTTTCGTGTTTTTCTGTGTTAACGTACATAATTTACTACTATTTGTTACTTCTTTTACTTTCAACACTGATAACTATTATCATAATATATACATATATAGAATTTAAATTTTTATTGTTAGTGGTGTCTGAATATCTATGTTTAGGAAGTTTTGTTTTGATGACAAACTATTGATAGTCTTTCTTATTCAAAACTTTTTCACAAAAGGACCATTTAGAGCTTGAAATACGTTATGAACACTAGTAAACTGTAGGAGATAACATACATTTCAGGTAAAAGGAGACAACATACATTTCATCTTTTTGTCGTTTGTTCAAATAATGTATACCCTGCTATCATTATGATCATATTCAGTATTTTGTTTCAACTTAAATTGAGATTTTTTAAGTACGTTTATTTATTTATTTTTCAATGGATACGAGCCAATATAATGACACATAGAGAACTTTACTTAAAAGGACATACTAATTGCACACATGTGCCACACTGCTTCGTGGAAATAATAATTATAACATATTGATGAAATTCCCAGACTGCCATCATTCAATCATCTATTTTTTATTATTGACAAAACAATAGATGCAATACATTAAGTTACATTTATATTAGTCTGTGTTGACATATCTCCCCGAAGATTAATTTTATAACGCTGATAAAAAACAAGGTTTCTGTGTTGTCTGCTTGGCACCTGACCACGCATGATTGTATATTCACATCACAAATAAATTGCTATTTTATGTAGAGAACTGAGTTTAGCAATTTGTACTCCTATTTTAGACTATGTATTATCACTCTTTTTTGCGGAAGCGTATAATCACCACACGATTTTTGTTAATATTTCTTCCTATGTTTGCGTTGTAACGCACTATGTTTGCGTTGTAACGCAAATATTTGCAAAATAACGCAAACATTTGTGAAATAACGCAAACCTTTGCGTTATAACTCCGATATCTTGATTTCAATTATTCATTAAGTTTTGTATAGAAGTCGGTCTGTCAAGGCCAAATCATTATAATATATATGCATAGGAATAAGGAAATACTTGAAGTGCAATTGTACATAAATTAAGAATGATTTGTGCATCAGAAAAGTATATAAATTAACAAGAAAATAGATATTTAGTATAGTATATAGGCATAATTAAATTGAAAGATAACAAATAATGTCATACAATTGTGAAACATCCAAGTCAAATAGACAAAATGAAGTTTCTGCTTTAAAATGAATTATTAATAAAGAAACATTATTTTAAATTTTGAGGTAAGAAATCGATTTTTTTTAATTCTCAGAATATGATCAAGATTCTTTGACAGAAAGTCATTGATGTTTCATTTCAATATATTATTTTTAAGATGCTTGGGTAGAAATTTAAATGGAGAGAACATAATTTAATAATAAAACAACGTCATTGTATATGAATCTAACCAACTTTACACAGTCCTCAAACGAGAATTTACTTTGGAAGTATATTTATATTCGGTTATACATGTAGCTATATTAGCAGGATTGAATTTTTAGCTTACCTGGCCCAAAGGGCCAAGTGAGCTTTTCCCATCACTTTGCGTCCGTCGTCCGTCGTCGTTTACTTTTACAAAAATCTTCTCCTCTTAAACGACTGGGCCAAATTAAACCAAACTTGGCCACAATCATCATTTGGGTATCTAGTTTAAAAAATGTGTCCGGTGACCCGGCCAACTAACCAAGATGGCCGCCATGGCTAAAAATAGAACAAAGGGGTAAAATGCAGTTTTTGGCTTATAACTCAAAAACCAAAGCATTTAGAGCAAATCTGATCGAAGTATAATTGTTTATCAGGTCAAGATCTATCAGCCCTGAAATTTTCAGATGAATCGGACAACCTGTTGTTAGGTTGCTGCCCCTGAATTGGTAATTTTAAGGAAACTTTGCTGTTTTTGGTTATTATCTTGAATATTATTATAGATAGAGATAAACTCTAAACAGCAATAATGTTCAGCAAAGTAAGATTTACAAATAAGTCAACATGACCAAAATGGTCAGTTGACCCCTTTAGGAGTTATTGCCCTTTATAGTCCATTTTTAACCATTTTTCGTAAATCTTAATAATCTTTTAGAAAAATCTTCTCCTCTGAAACTACTGGGCAAAATTAAACCAAACTTAGCCATAGTAATCATTGGGGTACCTAGTTTTAAAAATGTGTCCGGTAATTCGGCCAACCAACAAAGATGGCCACCATGGCTAAAAATAGAACATAGGGGGTAAAATGCAGTTTTTGGCTTATAACTCAAAAACCAAAGCATTTAGAGCAAATCTGATCGAAGTATAATTGTTTATCAGGTCAAGATCTATCAGCCCTGAAATTTTCAGATGAATCGGACAACCTGTTGTTAGGTTGCTGCCTCTGAATTGGTAATTTTAAGGAAATTTTGCTGTTTTTGGTTATTACCTTGCATACTATAATAGATTGAGAGAAACTGTAAACAGCAATAATGTTCAGCAAAGTAAGACCTAAAAATAAGTCAACACGACCAAAATGGTCAATTGACCCCCTAAGGAGTTATTGCCCTTCATAGTCAATTTTTAACAATTTTCATAAAATTTGTAGATTTTCAATAACATTTTCCACTGAAACTACTGAGCCAAGTTCATTATAAATAGAGATAATTGTAAGCAGCAAGAATGTTTAGTAAATTAAAATCTAAAAACACATCACCATTACCAAAACACAATTTTGTCATGAATCCATCTGTGTCCTTTGTTGACCAAAGTGAACGACACAGGCTCTTTAGAGCCTCTAGTTATTTTCTTCGGTATAACTTCAATTTACTCAATTTTCTTTGTAATATATACACTAATAGTATAATGGGTATCATGTTTGGGGGTCTCATTAGTTTATTGTTCGTTGTGAGCCAATGCTCCGTGTTGAAGACCATATGAAAAAGAAGATGTGGTATGATTGCCAATGAGACAACTATCCACAAAAGACCAAAATGACACAGACATTAACAACTATAGGTCACCGTACGGGCTTCAACAATGAGCAAAGCCCATACCGCATAGTGAGCTATAAAAGGCCCCGATAAGATAATGTAAAACAATTCAAACGAGAAAACTAACGGCCTTATTTATGTAAAAAAAAAAAAAAATGAACGAAAAACAAATATGTAGCACATAAACAAACGACAACCACTGAATTACAGGCTCCCGTCTAGGGACAGGCGCATACATAAATAATGTGGCGGGTTTAAACATGTTAGCGGGATCCCAACCCCTCTCCTAACCTGGGACAGTGGTATAACAGTACAACATAAGAACGAACTATAAAAATCAGTTGAAAAAGGCTTAACTCATCATCATACCTTCTACTATGAAGGTTTACTTTTACGAATACTGAATTAGATGGAGAGTTTCCTTATTGGCACTCAAACCACATCGTCTTATATCTATTATTCTGCTCATTATTAGTCAATGATATGTTCTAAACATTCAAGCATTTTACTTTGCAATGAATACAAAGGTGATAAATTTTAACATATACAGACTTCTCCATTAATAACTGCTGTTTCCTTTAAATCTTAAATAGGAAATAAGACAAAACAAAACTTTGCGTTATTACGCAAACAAAGGAAGAAATATTTAAAAAAAATGTTATGTGGCGCGTACACGCTTCCGTACCTTTTCAACCCTTTTCAGACCTTTTAAAACTGTCTAGAATTTTAATTAACATGGTTGTTAGGGGGCGAATTTATTCCTAAAATTTATATTTATCGTCTGGTACTTTCTAACTAAGAATCATACTCATTTCCCTTTTGAATACTTTTTTTTTCATTCCAAATTAAAAAATCCTGAAAATAATTTGATGTCCCGAGTAAATTAGAGTTTTAACTAAACCGTGAGTAATTTGAGAGAATATATACGACTTTTATATTCTTTAATGTTTAGAATTATATTTTGACGTATGAAACAACTGTAGTCTTCAAATATGAATCGCTTAGATAAAGCTATTTCGAGACAGTAGAAATTGAAACTTGATTAACCATTTATGCAAGTAAAGATTCCTCATGTACGGAAGCAGTTGAGAAAATTACAAAGACGAAAGTAAAGCAAACTTATTTGATAAAATTGCTCAGATACATTTTAACTCTTTGGTCCCTTGAATAACTTTATTTTACAGGCTATTAATTAAAACACCGTGGTAAGATGTTTTAATGGTACTTACATTGATTTTGTTTTCTAACCCAACGTATTGTCAATAGTATTTACCGTAGCATTGTATCTTTTAATGATTTATAACAATCGTTTTATTTGTTTTATGGTATTAATATTTCATCAAACATGCAATACCTTTTTAATGATTTCTACAAATCCGTTTAAATAGTTGCTGATAACTAGATAAATGAGACAGACAACGAAGTATAATATGAGAAGAAAAGGAGACAAACGAGAAATTCGGAGTCGTATTTAAACCCTGGACACAACGAACCCAAGACACATCTATGCAGCTCCACGACATGAAATATTGTCAAATCGCGGGTCATCTGTGATCGTCGTACGACAGTCGCAGGATATTTTGAGCATCGTGGCGCTGTCGTGTGTCGTGGGACGAAAATTTGACATGCACCTTTTTTGCTCCACGCTTTTTTGTCGTGTCACTGTCTTGTGGCTGTCGTGAGAGTGTCTTACCACAGTCGTGGGACTGTTGTGCGATAATAACATTGTCGTTGGTACCAAGATAAACCATTTTAATAAAAAAAAAAATGATAATCGTACGACTGTTGCACGACAGTCGTAAAACAATCTCACGACTGTGGCAAGACACTCGCGATACAGTCGCACGATTGTCTCACGAATACCAAATTTCGTACGATGCTCGCACAACACTGATTGTCTGTCGTACGATAGTGGTTCGTCGTGCAACATGTGTTCGTTTTATTTAGAAGAATACAATACGGCGGGAATGAATGTTTGGAAAAAACATAGTCTGCCGTTTAAAGAGAATGGTTATTCCACCAGAACGATTTCGCGTGGCCCTGCTAAATAGGCGCCTTACCGGAATCCAACAAGAGCAAAATATGGTCTTAATAGCGTTGATTCTAGCCCCTGAACAGAAAAGGAACCAGCGAAACGCCCAATGTTGGTGGATTACGTTATGAATCGAACTGCGCCTGATGTTTGGGCATCATAGTACACTGATGCAAGAGTTGAAGCGGGAATCTGCCGGTAATTTCGTTGGATTCATGCGGATAGAGCCTGGCATGTTTCGAAAACTTTTGGTGAGTGTCGCCCCTCACATCACTAACCCAATAGAGCGGGCCTTCTTTATAACACCAGTAGTTCGAAGTCAAACATGCGAGTGACCCACGACTGTTGTGCTACAGTCGTACGACAGTGGCAAGACAGTTACACGACAGTAACACGCGCATCTAATGACATGAAAACCTGAAAACATAGCCCCAAACAACTCACGTTTGCCGTACGAATGTCGCACGACCTACCTGCGACAAACCCACGACAGTACAATTACAATTTTTTTTTCTGTCCTGTACCCATCGTGGAATCATCATGGACATGTCGTAGCTGATGTGACCACTCGAAATATTGTTTTACATTTTACACGACAGGGCCACGACAACTATTTAATAGATCTTCCTCGACAAAAAAATCGTGCGATCTGTTGTGACAGGGGCTAGAATCAGAATTTACATAAAAATAATTTAAAAAATTGGCATTGCACACAGTCATGTTGTTCTCATACTATTTATGACGTCTTACACTGATATGTTGGACGTCTCCTGATTGACACTTTAGTATGGGAGAACATGATTTATATATGAGCTGTAATTGCATTTGAACTAGGTTTCTAACTCTCAGATCAGTACTTTGTGTCTTTCGCTTTATGTTAGTTGGATTTTGTGTGTGATAAGTGTCAATGTTCTTATATAGTGTTATCACACCAATATACATTAAACAGTTAAATTAACTTGACTTTTCCAGTCTCAACAATCTCTTCTTCCTGCTTCTACTCAATCTCTGGCCCAATTTACTAGTATACACTACAATATGAAATTTAAAAAGTTTCACCCATACATTTAAAATGTCTTTGCAACATATGATTCAGCAGAATCTTAATATACGTTTTGCCTACTATTCTCGTGTTAGATGATTTTTCTTCTTTTTCGAAAAGGAAGGTTTTGAATAAAATATATAGCGTAGGTTGTGTTTGTCGTGAGAGATTTTAAATAAATCAACTTAATCAGTATTTCTTTAAAACAAAATTCATGAGAACAAACCTGAGCAGCTTATTGACATACATTTGACAAAGTTTCGGTTTCTTGGTTCGTGCATAGATGTAATAATGATTCATAATGAAACAATTCTCTTCCTGATTTCTGAGATTTCATGATAAAAATGTTCTGAGTACAAGGCTATGAAATTAGACTTTCTTGGATAATCCTGTTTGATATGTTTAGTGGAAAGGTGAATTTGAGAAATTTTCCGCCCAGTTCATTGGTAGATTTGTAGGCCTACACCAAAATGTTAAAAGTTTGTCACTTTCCTTATACAACCACGTTATTTTTAGGTTCAAACTGAATCATATTGTAAATTAGCTGCGGAACCGTAACTCTTATGGTCCTTTTTTAATTTTTTTTGATTTTGCGGACCATAGAGCTACGGATTTTTCCTATTTCAAAACGTTCGGAATTGCGACCCAGGTTCAGGTCGCACTTATTTCCCAAAAATTTATTGTTTAAAATCAATGCAAAGCTTGTCAATATATTTAGTTCGTTTCGTTAGATATTTTTCTAGGATATGACGTACCTATTTATGTTTGAATATTCATTTCCTAAACACTATTATCTAATTATTTCCATTTGTATACATTCTCCGCCTATTTAGTTCGGCCATATTGAATCTCGTGGTGACGTCACGAAAAACAAGAAAAGATAACTCTTATAGGAAAACACGTGTTGGTTTGTTTACGTTGTCTTTTATTTGATTTTCATGACTTTTTGAATGAAAGTATGTTTAATTAAAGTAAGATACTAACGGAAATATTAATTCTTTCAAGCAATTGAAACATTAAGTAAGAATAAATGTTGTTAAGTCTTATAAACACTCGATTCTCGTTTAGAAATAAGTAAACAAACCAACACGTGTTTTTTATAAGAGTTATTTGTTCTTGTTTTTCGTAGGCGTTCCTAACCTCCAACATAGGAGATCGAGGATATTTGAGTTATCTTTTCTTGATTTTCGTGACGTCACCACGAGATTCAATATGGCCGAACAAAATAGGCGGAGAATGTATACAAATGGAAATAATTAGATAATAGTGTTTAGGAAATGAATATTCAAACATAAATAGTTACGTCATATCCTAGAAAAATATCTAACGAAACGAACTATATATATTGACAAGCTTTGCATTGATTTTAAACAATAAATTTTTGGGAAATAAGTGCGACCTGAACCTGGGTCGCAATTCCAAACGTTTTGAAATAGGAAAAATCCGTAGCTCTATGGTCCGCAAATAGTCAAAAAATAACATAAGGACCTAAGAGCTACGGTTCCGCAGCTAATTGTAAATATATAATATTGTGATAATGACATCAAAATGTCGTTACAGAAGCTATTACTACTTATTATATAAACGTGGTCTCTATTATTGTACAAATATGTGAGGCCTCTTGAATTACTGGAATAAAATGTTTATGTCCGAATTATGTCCGTTTTAATTTGCTTAAATGACTTTAAGTTAGATTCATAAATTTTACTCCTTTCTGTTCATTATTCTGTATTTTATGCTATTTTCATCTTTAACTTCATCACACATACGGCGAATTGGTGTGTTCGTGATATTTTCACCTTGAACGTCATTACAAAAAGGGAAAATAAGTGTGTTCGTGACGTTTTCATCTTGAACTTCCTTACAAATACGTGGGATTGGTGTGTTCCTCTGTTTGAACATTTTTAACAAAAGAAGACGGCATGATAATATATAAATTAAAAGATGTGGTATGACTGCCAATGAAAAAAAAAATAACATTGAAATTATCAACTATATGGATCACTGTACGGCCTTAATGCCCGTGTCACACTGTCCCGATTTTTATATACGATGGACACCCGAATGCGAAAATTGTAAGTTCGTACGAAGTTGGTCCCGATCTCGTTAAAATACCAAAAAGTGACCGAAGCAAGTACGATGAATAACGAAGTCTATACGATGGTGCCGAAATGATATACGATAGCAAAAGATGGACATACGAAGGTTAACCGAAGGCGGGTATTAAAGCTTCATATCTCAGCCGAAACCTACACGATGGATCACGAAGGCTACACAATGGATTACGAAGGCTACACGATGGATTACGATGATGGCGCGATGGCCATACGATGTCTAAAAGATACGAACAGAATTTCGACAACATATCGTTTCTGTACAATTAAGTCTGCCATGCATGGTGGGAAATCGATCTTTTTGTCTAATTCGTATAAAACTTAGTTTATTATCCCCTCGCCTACTATATGTAAGTTACGTGTAGATAAAATTGCTATGGACACTCTAGAACCAAAATGCTCAAAACTTGGTATGGTGTTACTCGTTAAGAATATCTTATTAAGCGCTATTGACTTTAAAGTTCAAAGGTCAAGGTCACAGTGGCAGTTGTAATACAAGGCAATATCACCCTTGTGGACACTCTAAAACCAATATGCTTCAAAAGATTTTAACCACATTTAGTATATTGTTCCTCCTTGTAATGATCTGACATTTTTTACGTTCAAGGCCAAAGGTCATGGTCATGCAGATTGACTTGTTTTTTTCTCCTTGAAATAGCATAATACACAGGAAATTGGTTGCTCATTTTTTTACCTGCTGGTTCTAAATACAATATTAAAGGTATATCCAGTTACTGAATGTTTTGGTTGATTTCTAAAAAAATAGTTTAAGTATCAAATATGCATATTCAATTTACCATTTTCTGCATGTGTCATATACAAATATAGTGTCCATTTATGTCCCCAATATGTTACATACGAGGGGATGCCACGCTCGGCATTGCCTTGTTTGAACTGTAAAATGTGTGCACTAGTCTGAATAATCACCCATAATTATGCCCATGTTTACTGATCTATCTTAAAGGTAAGGTAATGGGTTCGTTGGTCCCTTTTATTCAAAAAGAGCTTTTTCCAGGAGAATATCATAATAATATAGACAAAAGGAAAGATGTGGGGAAAGCAACAAATGCGGCAAAATATGACATATAGAATACAAAATGGTTATGGAGTAAACATTCGTGTGACAATAACTCAGACGATACATAAAAAATCAGAATAATGAAGAAAAAGTTGGTTTCCCTTTATACGTGTACCTGCAGTGTTGGTGTACGAGGCGCGTTTATGATTTTCATTATGTTACTTGATATGAAAAATTGACAAAAAATAATATTTTACTTGTAAAAGTAAATCCTGAGCCTGTAATAGCTGCTCTTCTTGTTCCATTTAATTAATAGAAACAACGCTGTCGCCTTTCTTGTTCTCATAGAATCATATGATATGAGCTCCATGTTTTGTAAACGTCTTTCTTAACTGTCGTATTAGACAGACCAGTGCATATCGCGCATGGCACTTTAAATTTATTTTAGCGCGAAAATTAACTTAATTACATTTAGCTGGATTTATTGCCGTCGTAGTTTCATCTTGTCGCCTTCGTACTTTTATTCGATGCCAACACGACGGGATTACGAGGTCTTCACGAAGTCGTGTTGCCATCGTAAGACCTTCGGGTAGCTTCGTGATTCATTCGTGTAGACATCGTCATGTCAAAACTGCCCGATGGAAACGATGGAAACACGAATGCAATACGATGTTCAAAGATGCATTCCCGGTGACATTACGATGGCGAGGATGGTGATACGAACTCAATACGAACCCTCAACATCGGACGCACCTTCGGGGATTTTTTAACATGTTAAAAAATTTAGAACCCTTCCCGAAGTTGTCCCCGAAGGCTAGAAAAAGTGGTCGATGGTTAATGATGGTTAAAGATGGCACTACGAATAGCCCGATCTGGATACGATCAGTCCCGATTTTGAAAATTTCCATAATCGTGTTGCAATCGGCGTAAAAATCGGGACAGTGTGACGCGGGCATAAACAGCCGTATAACAAACCATAAAAGACCATGAAATAAAGAATATAATTATAGTGTTTAACATTTGTTTAGCCCTTTGAATTCGAAAAAAAAGTATTAAAATCTACCAAATAACATACTCCAAATTTTTATAAGACATAAGCTAGTCGGACATCAGATTTTTTTTAAAATCAGTCTCATATATATTGACATTAAAGATTAAAACCACTAATTCATAGCCCCATTCATTACTATGATAAATTTTGCAATTTCAAGCATTTATGGCTAGTACAAAAGCAGATAATACTGATCTGAACAACAGGGCAAATGTAACCTTCTATTACAGTTTTATATACATTTTATTATTCGTCAAAAATTAACTTTCAACAAGGGTTCTACACTTATCACAAGTCCCCAAACTTTCATTTGATACCAAAACTACCGGAATATTTTACCTATTGTTAAAGATACAGCTATGTACCACTCTCTTGTGTGTTCTTACATACTGGGTTCAAATGAGTGGTTCTATACATTAAGGCTTCAAAGTTTATACAGTTATTGCAAAACAACAAGACAAAAACTACAAAATAGCCTTATTCAACATCTTTGTCATTAATATTTAGATATGATAAACAGCTTTACTGAAACTGATATTTGCTACAAAATGTTTTTACAAAGATGTTGACACATCTGCATCGAGAATGACATATAAAGAAGACTCATCATATCTTACAAAGACAACAACGACCTCAGACTATCCAGTAAGGCATCAGTTCTACCCGTTGCCCTATCAGAGCTAGTCTGCTAGATGATGACTATGGTTTAATACACTTGAAGACACAGAAGGGGTTGCTAGTGGAACTAAAGGTTCGTCGACTATTTCACTGAGTAAATAGAAACAACAACTACTTAGGGGGATAAAACATCAAACTAAAGACGGCGGTCAGCGACGTGCACCCACACATCTACACCATATACAAGTACAAGCTTGGGAGCTAAATGACAAACTTACGAAAAGTACTAAATCAGAAACAACAAACTATCCTTTGCTAACTGAAATATTATACCAACCTAGGAATCTTCCTAGCTTCTCCATATGGAAAATCGACCGTAATATGTAGTATATATGCTAATAGACTTAATATATTTGTTCACTATACATTATTGGCGAGTTTATGGATCCTTATTGTTGTGTATATACCAATTCTAATGAAATTTTATATTGATGTTTCCGCATTTAGATTTAGTAATCTACAAGTGAAAGTACAGTAGCTCCTTTCCCAAAAAAAACCCAAAAAAACCCTAAAACAACATGATTTAAATTAGTTAACTGTAATGCATGAAATTAGAACTATTTTCCGCATTCTAGTTATGTGCGTGAGAATGGAAAGTGCACTTTTAAAGCCTACGGATTTCCTCGTTACTTTAGGTGCACGTGACTTTTTGTGTTTAATTGCATCTTGTTAAACATTGTAACGAGAAAGCAAATATTAAAACACAAATTGAATTGATTTTTTTTAATTTCAGATAACATTTAGGCAGATATTGGATTGTTAAGGAATTCATTTACAGGAACTTGTCATAAAAAATAATGTCTACCTCCTTTATGCAGATAAACACGGATAATGAGTTTTTCTGCTTACTCATTTTGTAGTAACAGAAACGGTAACGATTTTGATATTAAAAAGCCAATGGCGAGAAAGCTTGCAAAATAACTGGGAATAATCTGAAAATTAAAACTATACATGATTATTTAATTGAATTCAAAGACCAAATCAATCACATACCTTGTGAATTAAATAGTTATACTCTCTTTTTTAAGCCTTTTTTATAGTCTACTTGTCTACCTTTCATCGTTTACCATGTTTACAGCGCTTAGTTCGACAAAACACAATCATCTATTCTAATGCTTATAATATTTATAAATAATTAAATGATTGAGAAAGGAAAAATAATCTAGATGCAAAAATTGTTACTGAAATAAAAATTGTAGTAAAATGTTGTAATACATTTTGACGACATTGCAATCTTTATAGCTATATATATTATGGTTGATATCTGTTGTATAACAATGGTACTATGGTAGATTTAAGCATGTGTAAATTGCAATAGAGCTTTTTGATTTCTCGAAATCAATATAATTTGCGAGGAGCAACTGAGAACCGTCTTTTTTTTGGTGGGATTTATAATTTAAATTATTTTCGTTGTTTTTTCTTTGTTTTCGATATCTCTTCGACTTCAGAGTTTTGATATTCTCTTTTTTATCCTCTGTTTTGTTTGGTAGCAGCATCTATAAACAGGTGTTGGTAAAAAAAATATGTCCAATGCAGAAACTTTGATTCTCAGATTACCTTAACGTTCATTAAAATTATTTTTGACTTTTGATTATAATTGCACATTATTATGAAAAATAATTTAAAAAAAAACAAACTTGGAAAGTACATTTTTAATTGTACTTTGAAAATACAAAAAGTGATAAACACTGAATAATGTTTTTGTAGGATGTAATTTTATAATCTCTTATATATGGATATGTCCATAGCATGTTTAAAAGGTGATATTAAACAAACTTATAATTTCATTTTAACGTTGCTCTGCTTATTACAAAAACATGAGCATTTTCGTAAGATGTCTCTTGTTAATATAAAAAAATGATCACTCTTATAATATATATCTTTCTACACATTTGCCAATATATCTCTTTTTTAACATTGTCACAATTTGCTTAAAAAAGGAATAACAAAAATTAAAAGCACACTATTCGAATATCATCACACATCTACATTCAGTCTCGTTCATGTTTACAAAACAGTTTTTTAGTTTCTTTTCTGAATCTTCTATCAAAAAATCCATAAATAAAAGGGTTGACAACGTTATTTACAACATTCATCTCTCTGATAAAAGCTACGAAAGCTAAAGTAGGTGGAGATAATTTTCCGAAAAATTTAGGGTCTCGCAAACTTACCATAAGCACAATGAGGCGTGGAACATAAGATATTATAAACGCTATACCTATGGCCATAAACATAAATGAGTAACGATGAGCAAAAGACATTTTTCGGATGGATTTCGTATCTGTCTCCGAGTTTGTAAGGTTGTTATTGTTCAGTTTTGTTGTCTCTGAAACTGACACATTTTCACTAATATCTGGAGCTATGTTCATTAAAACAAGTGGCAAAGTAGAACTGACTCTACTTCTATTTATTTGGTTTTGGTTGATTCGTGCAATTTTTGCCTTCGTTTGAATGTAAATTTGTCTACCAATAAGAGCGTTACAAATCATAAGCGCCAACATAATGCTAAAAGAGCTGATAATAGAAATGATAGTGTATGTTAAAAATCCTGTTCCATAATATCGCTCAACGTCAACATCACAAACACAACCCGTTACATTGTTTGTAGAATTTTTTACTTCAATTTCATCATTGTAAAATATTAATGGTATTGAAAATCCAACAGCAATGACAACAGTTGCTAGGAGAAATGCTTGTTTCCAAAATAATGTCATTTGAGGACCAAAAGGGCGACATATTTTAAGATACCTCTGAACAGCTATAACTAATAGTAAAAATATAGAAGATACCGCTGACACGTTTGTCGGAAACCATAACGCTTTGCACATTTCACTTCCACGAAAGTTCACTGGGTTTATGTTCATTGCCAATTCCAATGAAGATCTGGAGGCACATGCAAATAAATCCATTACTGCCAGAAAAGGTATGAAATATCGATCATCTTTTTTCTTTTTCATTCGGAAGCTATAAATAATGATAACAACAACATTTCCGAATATTCCTAGAATCAAATAAAGCCCGAGAAAAACATCATTTACAATGTAATTTGTTGAAAGCTCGTTATTCCAATCTATCAATTTATCATCATCTGATGTGTTCATGTTTATTTGGAAACAAGAAAAGCTAGCCGTGAAATTATCGCATTTAAGACATAATTCAAGGGCCTTGTGTTATATAACAACGACAAGCTTAACTTAATCGTTGAGATTGTCAATACGTAATCGAATTGATGGCTTCTGTAACGAATACTTGTATCAATTATATTAAAACGTACAATAGCATGGAACAATTACTTTTTCTGTGAGTTCAAGATGTAATCCACTAGTCGAAGACTTTTAAATTGCTTCAGTAATCAGTCAGCCAAACAGGAACCACTATTGTCTAAATACGGGTATTAAAGTTCTCCTGTATTGAACCAATTGTCGGCTGTCCTCATTATCTGTGGAAAACACAAATAAATTGTCATCTGAAAACCAACATTCTTTGTAATTTTTAATGATTTATAATACTAGTCATTTTATTTGTTTTATGATGTAAATACGACCTTTTCATCAAACAAACAATGCTTTTTCTGTTGTTTCTGCAAAATCTTTTCGTTAGCAAACTGATAACTGGATAAATACAATAGATAACGCAGTATGATATGCGAAAAAGTAGACTAACGGAAACACGAATCGACTAAGATTCAGAATTTACATCAAATAATGAGCGGTGATGATATAATACACATGTCTATCGAGCCGCTAAACCAACTTTACTAATATATCAGTCTACCAATGCTCAAGACAAATTCAGAACATATTTATCTTGACAACCACACTTCACTTGAGATTTGCTATATTTAAAAAGTATAACACTCATCCCACATATGCATTTGTAGCTATGAGACGAATAAGTTGTAAATATTAATTTCAAACCAGGATAAATAACCATTATTCTGATTTCAGTAACAAACAGCAACTACTTGAATTTGGTTCGTTATATTTTTACGATGCTCAGTTTCAACCAATTGCCTGCATAGATGGTTTTTTTTAACATGTTTAAAGACTAATGGTAATGTTGATTTTAGGATATGTGACTGCACGGCTAGTTTGCTTAACCACATAAACTGAAAAATAAACTGAAAAACTGTGATGTACAAATATTAAGTTAAGAAAAGTCACCAAAGATACCAGGCTTGTAATTGATAAAAGTTAAATAACAAAAATACCAAACTCTGAGGAAAATTGTAAACGAAAATTCCCTAAGCAAATGGCTAAAATAAAAGCCCAAGCACATCACATGAATGGATAACAACTGTCATATTCCTGACTTGGTACAGGTATTTTCTAATGTATAGAAAATATTGGATTACACCTGGTTTTATAGCTAGCTTAACCTCTGAATTTAATAAAGGGATCAAGACGTTAGATATTTAAACTAATGAGACAGCAAAAACAAACAAGTGAAACTGCGAGCTACTGCTCACTGATGATACCCGCGCCGAAAGTGGATAATATTAATTGTGTAAAAGTATGCAAGTGTTCGGTAAACAGGAAGTTGTCGAGTGATGAATCTGAAAACGCATCACACAGTATAGCTGACTTATATTAACCCTTAAACCAAATTTCAGAAATCCTTGTATTGTAGTTCCTGAGAAAAATGTGACGAACAATTTTCAACTTGGCTATCATGTGTAAAATCAAACAAGTGTTCGGTAAACAGGAAGTTGTTGAGTGATGAATCTGAAAACGCGTCACACGGTATAGCTGACTTATATCAAGCCTGAAACCAAATTTCAGAAATCCTGGTAGTGTAGTTCCTGAGAAAAATGTGACGAAAAATATTCATGGGACGGACGGACTGATGGACTGATGGACTGACGGACTGACGGAAGGACAGACAGAGGTAAAACAGTATACCCCCCTTTTTTTTAAAAGCGGGGGTATACAAACACACACAAAACTAAAAGACAGATAGTTGTAAACATAGTCTTCAACATTAGACCCATGTCCAGTATCTTCCAGTAATAATAAATTTTACAAATAATAAAAGACAACACATCACAGAAGATAACCCCAAACGAGGTTCCTGAATACAGGCACACGCATATGTGGAGGAGTTAAATAAGATTTCGACACATCCCCTCTGCTCCTTAATGATAACCTTAATATTAATCCTTAATCGTAATGATTCGACTATATATTTATATAACAAAAGGTTCGTATAAGAATAAACAATGCAAATACTGTCAATTCAGAAATAATTGCGTGCATTTATTATTACGATTTTTGAAGAAACGACAAAAACGCGATATTATAATTATTGCTATTTCCGGAAGATCTGCATACAGTAATATTTATTGGATATCAATAAAATTAACGGTACCAATTTTTCTGCACCAGATGCGCATTTCGACAAATAATGTCTCTTCAGTGATGCTCGTGGCCAAAATATGTAAAATCCAAAGCTTATATAAAAGATGTAGAGCTATAATCCAAAAGTTCCAAAAAAGTATAGCCAAATCCGTGAAAGGAATCAGAGCTTTGCATGAGGGAGATACATTCCTTAATTCATAATATTTTTTAACATTTTGTAACAGCAAATTTAATAACACAAAAAAATCCGTATTTTCATGCCAGTACCTGAGTACTGGCTACTGGGCTGGTGATACCCTCGGGGACTAACAGTCCACCAGCAGAGGCATCGACCCAGTGGTAGTAATAACATTAACGGTACCAATTTTTCTGCACCAGATGCGCATTTCGACAAATAATGTCTCTTCAGTGATGCTCGTGGCCAAAATATGTAAAATCCAAAGCTTATATAAAAGATGTAGAGCTATAATCCAAAAGTTAAAATGCGAGTTCGTATTGTGATATTCACCCAGTCGCATTATGATTTTGCATTAATAAAAACCTCGCAAAAAGATTTGAATGTACACGAAAAGAACTTTTATTAACCTTAGTATAACGGATTAATAGATAAACAAACATATTAAGCATAACAAACTAATAACCAATTATAATTAACAATTAGAAGGTCAAAATCAAAAACGAAGTTCAAGAGAGTTCAAGAGTTCAAATTAAAAAAAAATCTGAAAAAATGACTTATGCTATAACCATTGAATCTCTGTGGTAACAATAAACTGAGTGGTTAGAGTTTTATGAACAGAGAATTCTCAGGAAATAACCGCATTACTTATTGTTCATGCTAACTTCCTTGTTGGTGATTACTTCAGGGACGAAACATCTAGAATCAGTTAGCAATCATGGTTCAAATACGGCAATTTATGGTCAAGTAAAAATAGAGTTCATTATTTTTGTGTACGTGTCGATTTTTATTCTCAAGTCTGACCTTAAAGCTCGTATTCAAGTAACAAAAACGTCTGGAACAATCTTGATTTACAATGGTGATAACATCATTCCAAAGTCATTTTTTTCAATGTTCAATTGTATTTTTCCAGGTTAAACATACCATTTTCATCATACGAAAATGACAGGCAAATGACAGTTGTTATCCATGTGTTTGATACGGAAGCCGATAAGGGCCATTCAAAAAAAATAATTTATGTCGTAATTACGACAAAGCATGTCGTAATTTCGACATAACATGTCGTTTTTACGACATCGTTATGTCGTAATTTCGACATAACATGTCGTTAAAACGATATCGCTATGTCGTAATTTCGACATATCATGTCGTAATAACGACATCACTATGTCGTTATAACGACATCGCTATGTCGTAAAAACGACATCGCTATATAAAAAAGAATATGTATTATGATTGCCAAGAGACTAAATGACACAGAAATTAACAACTATACGTCATCATAATGCCCCCAATAATTAGAAAAGCCCCGCATAGTCAGCTATAAAAGAGGGAGGAAAGATACCAGAGGGAGCGTCCCCGAAATGCTGTGTTGCAGACAGTGTTATTATTTAATTATTACCTTGGAAAAACTCCAAATTCGATATTTAATGCATTTTATTGTTAAATAATTTACATGAAGCTTAATAAGTATATATTTGTTAATTGCATAGCTTTTGCTATTTGAATTCATTGGTTAAAGATATGTATTTATATTGTAAAGTTTAATATTTGCATCGTCGCAAAATCCTTGGATACCTTCTTTGGATACCTTCAGTGAGAAACTTATATATGTTAAAATATTTTATGGTTGTCGAATGGCTGTAGAGATAGAAAGTTAAAGATAAAAAAGACTGTAGAGATAGAAAGTTAAAGATAAAAAAAGACTGTAGAGATAGAAAGTTAAAGATAAAAAAAGACTGTAGGGATAGAAAGTTAAAGATAAAAAAAAACTGTACAGATAGAAAGTAAAGAAAAAAAACTGTACAGATGGGAAAATATATGATACTAGCTTGCCAGCTAAGCATCCCATCTCCATCAAAATAAGCGCATACTACAGGGCTTCTTGTAATAAGGGTGAATTAAAATATCAATTGCTCTAATGTTACTTTCAAACGTTGGGCACGATGTTCCTACAACAGGTTACACACTAAATGCGGCGTCGAAGAGGGTCTTTGACTTCGATTAATTTTTGCAAGTTTTATTCGGTTTTTTATATTGTTGGTTGATTCTGGTTCTGTTCGTTTTGTGATGTCATTTTATCGAGTTGTGGAAATCGATATAATAATGTTTACCCTTTAAATTATTTCAACTAAATATGCAGTACTGTCGCAAGTAATGTAGGAAGGAAAGATGGGACGGCAGTACATGTATACGGTTTTCATATTTTTTTTATCAAAGGATGTTTAACTTTCAAGTTGCATATCACCTGTCATTGTAAAATTTCTATATCTTAATTCATCCCCAATACAAAATATCTGACACTCTGCAAGTAAATCGAACATTTTTACCCTTGGTTAAATTTGAATAGAATTGTATTTTCCCTGGCAAATAAGTTGTCGAAATACACCCCTTTGGCTTGAGAATTATTTCCCAAGTCATCTTCAGATATATACATTTTAAAATATAGTAATCTACTCCTGGATCGTCCGCGAAAACGGCAAATAAAAATATAATCCCGGTTTTTTTTAATTCGATGAAACGGGTTTCGTCGCTGTTTGGGATTCGTCTTTCAATTACCTCCATTTCATGCACAAGTTTATATTGACGAAAAGTTCCGGCTTCGCTAGTACAGGAATTACTTTCATCACGAAATAGCAGAACAAATCGCGAAGTAAAACATTCCGTGAACTGGTATTAAGTGTTTTGATATTGGTGATTGCACCTAACTGAAGTGACGACTTTAAATGATATATTTTGGAGTACTTCCGTAACATAAATTTCAATTTATTTTATATAATGGGATTTTCCCCCTGTTTCCAAATTCTTTTAAATAAATCGTTAAAAGCTATACAATTAATAAAAATTGCAAAATTTAACCTGTGTCGAACCTATTTCCTGGGCGGAGTCCATAGCAACATGCACTATTCTTTTTTTCGGCAGAAATCATCAACATCTTTTTCCAAATTTCATAACACGATTTGTTTTAATTATCATAAACATTTAATTGAAACTTTAGCACATTTAACGTCGGAAATTAGCGTCTTTAGGATTTTAGACGTTTTCAGACGTTTGTAAAAATTGGCTACTGTTTTGTAATGTATGGAAGCATCTTATTCCTTTAAGACCCGAATATGTAGTTAATAAGGAAAGAATCTTGGCATTTTTACTCTTCGTATATCTAACTTTTGTTTTGATCAATTATAAAAAATACGTGTTAACTGCTTTGAAAAATGAAATATCAACTTGGACAAAATGGCTACCGTTTGAAAAACGACTGTGTAGAGAAGATTTTATTGAATCAGCAATATTTGAACTCACATGAGGCAAATATTTGTATTTTTGTTAGATATTATTATTGTCTTACTATTTTTATTCATTTTTCTTATAATATGCAGTCGAGTCAAATGAAATTTGGTAAAATAAAGGCTTTAATGCCACAAAGAACCGACACATGTCGTTGTTCCTGTCAAGAATCAAGAAGATCAGAGAATAAGAAATAGGATCACTATACATAAGGGTTAAAACAGTTTTTCATAAATGTAACGTTGGACGGGGACATCCGTTTTTTTTTCACATAGCTTTCTTATTTTAATCCTCAAATATACTAGATATTACTTAGTATATGATCAAGAGCTGTAAAAACATAATTCAAAACATATATTGAATTAGTTTTAATATTGGTTCGTTTTTTCTATCATTTTTATTTTGTTTTGCGGATGAAATTTCGAAGATTCTGTTTTACATCCTTGGGGTTGTAGGAACATCGCGCGTGCCTAACGTTTGAAAGTAGAAATAGAGCAATCAATACTTCAATACACCCTTATACCAAGAAGCCATGTAGTTTGCGCTTATTTCAAGGGAGATGGAAAGCTTGGCTTGATTTGGTTGAATTAATTCAGTCTTCTAATTTTTCCACATTTCATTCTCCCAACATGTGTGACTGCATAGCGATTCTACGAACGGTAACTTGATAATCTAAACGCCTTTATCTGGCTGTACAGCCAGTGTATGATGGGCTGTGTTGAGTTGAATTGGTATCTATAACATATATAAGTTTCTAACTGAAGGTATCCAAAGAAGGTAACCAAAGATTTTGCGACGATGCAAATATTAAACTTTACAATATAAATAAATATCTTTAACCAATGAATTCAAATAGAAAAAGCTATGCAATTAACAAATATATATTTATTAAGCTTCATGTAAATTATTTAACAATAGAATACATTAAATATGAAATTTGGAGTTTTACCAAGGGAGCTAATAATTGAATAATAACACTGTCTGCAACACAGCATTTCGGGGACTCTCCCTCCGGTACCTTTCCTCCCTCTGTTATAGCTGACTATGCGGGGGCTTTTATAATTATCGGGGGCATTGTGATGACGTCTAATTGTTAATTTTTGTGTCATTTAGTCTTTTGGCAATCATAATACATATTCTTTTGAATATAGCGATGTCGTTATTACGACATAGCTATGTCGTTAAAACGACATAGTGATGTCGTTATTACGACATGATATGTCGAAATTACGATATAGCGATGTCGTTATAACGACATGTTATGTCGAAATTACGACATAACGATGTCGTAATAACGACATGTAATATCGTAATTACGACATGCTATGTCGTAATAACGACATTAAATTTTTTTTTTGAATGGCCCTTATCGGCTTCCGTAGTTTGATGTGTTTGAGCTTTTGATTTTGCCATTTGATTAGGGACTTCTCGTTTTGTATTTTCCTCGGAGTTCGGTATTTTTGGTATGTGACTTTTTACATATATACGTGAACACATGAGAGTGAAAGTGTAATGATGGAAAATAAATCACTTAATATGTATAATATTGCCCTTTCAAATAAAACAAAAGTGCATGTACTTACCATGAAAGCATGTTAGATAATCTCTTGTAATTGGGCTGAAGATCGATTTAAACGAAAACAAGTTACTCACTTCTCGTTGAAATGTCAATATTGATAAATGATCCAATATCCAATTAAAGTTTTGAAATCAATTAAAAGTTGAAGAAATAGTTGCAACCAATGTATCCTTATAATTCTACTAAAATGCTGAGTATTGTACATCATGTACTTTATAGTATACTGATAGTAAACAGTAATGGTGTGTTAACTTCAGAAGCATAAGTCCGGATTCAATCTTGCTTTGAACTAACGCGAATTAAAGCCAGGTGCCAATTAAATTGGCTGGGAACATTTTTGTTTCACTTACTTTCGCAAATATTTTCAACGCTTCCAATCAAATTTTTAGATTTCCTTTCCGGTTGCATAGTTTAAGACACGCTTTTTCAGGGTCAGAGGAATATGTAGACTATCATATGAATCGAAAATTGTATTACACTACAAATGTCTATGTGATTGCTGTATATTTAGGTTTGATTTAGTATATTGTCGGCGATATTTAGTATATTGTCGGCGATATTTAGTATATTGTCGGCGATATTCAGCGAGTCTAATGTTGTATCATCTTTTACTTGATTTAAGTTTCGATAAATGGGGACGAAAATGGAAAAACATTATGGGATTTGTTAAGTTGTAAAAGGACTTGGCGTCGAAAAAAACTGCTTAACTCAGACCTATCTTGTGATATTTTTCTAAAGTGGTTCGTATGCTCTTTGCCTTTGGTACTGGTAACCATTAGAAAAAAATTAAACAAAAGGGAAAAGACTGATTTCTTTATGCTATTCAAAATAAATGACAATAACGATCAATGTTAAAATTGTGTTTAACATCAATTACTAACATTTACAATTTACTAAAATTACATGCATTTAGGGACTAGATATTGTGTATACAGTGATATGATTTATTGATACTGCTTTGTAGTAGACTGACAAGTTGATTCGGATTTGTAACGTGCTAGTTCATAAAGTAATGTTACACAGTAACATTCTTTCTGACAAATTACTCCGACTCCGAAACAATACGAATTATACAGTTTGAATGGAGATTTGGATTTTTTATGTAGACAACTTTAAATTAATCACCATTTTGATATTCAACTTTGCAATTTTGGGAAAATTTGTTGAAATGCTTTAGGAAGTACACCACTAATTCATGGTCCCATTGCTTTCTATGACCTCTTCTATGTTAAATTCCTCCGTTTTAAGCAAGCACACCTCTTTTGTTTTAAGTTCAAATAAAGTGGCAATCAATGCATTTCAAAGCAACACTTTATGGTGTCTTGTGCTGAAAAAATCAACATACCTTTAATTGCATATAAGAAAGAACTGGTTTCCGGAACTTTGGATGTACCAAAACAGGTACTTCAGATTTGACAAACAGACAAAATGTAACCTCTTTTTAAAATTTGGTGCAGTTTTTTTAATATTCAAAATTCAAAGTCCAAAAGTGTTCTACAATGATCACCAGTCCTTCAGCTTTCATTTGATACCAAAAGTACCTAAATATTCTACATATTTCCAAAGTTAAACTCATGCGTAGGAACTATTTTGTGTTAAATATGTACTACTTTCTGGTATGTGCTTTCTGGCCGGGCCCGAATTAGTGGTGTTACACCTTTAGCTATATAAACTATGCAATAGTTAAAATGATATCTTGTATTTGTTTGTGTTCTTATAGACTATATTTCGTGCATATAATTAATGTAAGGTGTGAATGTTTGTCTGGTAGGTGTCATCTGACCTTGATCTCATTTTGATGGTAAATTTATCAATGTTTAATTTTCGTGGTTTGGTCAGTTATTTTGAATACTATAAACAGTAGTAAGTAAACAATATTCTGTGTATGAAATGATTAAGGTGTAAATGACCAACTGGCCGAGTTTATATATTACCTTGAACCCATTACAAGTGAGAGGTTTAGCTTACTACAACACCAGGTTATTCCATCATTTTCTACATAGGTACATGCCTGTACCAAGTCAGGAATATGACACTTGTTATCCATTCGTTTGATGTGTTTGAGCTTTTGTTTTAGCCATTAATTAGGGACTCGCCGTTTTGAGATTTCCTCGGAGTTCAATATTTTTTTTAAGTTTACTTTTTACACAGATCGATATGCATTCTTGTTATTTGATAAACTGTGTCAATGTAACGTTAATGTCAAAATGATTAAATTTAATAAATAGTATAATCGAAGGTATGAAAAGGTTTGACTTCTGTGTTCTAATCAATGTAAAGAATTGGATGGATACTTATCCCAGTCAAAACATCAATACTTTCCATTGTGAAAAAGGAAGTTTAATTCCGAAGCTATAATTAAATTTTGTTGAAAAACGATCTAGATATTTGTATAACTTAGTGATGTATCTTGATCAATACATCTTTTTAATTTCTTGATAATAGGAATTAATATATTTATATAGTAGGCCATCGTGAGTATCATGGAAGCTTGTTTTAAAATCTTGCTGTGGTCATGGTTGAAAGTACTAAAATCACAAAAATACTGAACTGCGAGGAAAATCCTAAACGGAAAGTCCCTAATCAAATGGTAAAATCAAAAGCTCAAACACTTCAAACGGATGGATAACAAATGTCATATTTCTGACTTGGTAAAGGCATTTTCTTGTCTAGAAAATGATGGATTGGACCTGGTTTTATAGCAAGCTTAACCTCTCACTTGTATGAGTTGACAGTCGCATCAAATTCCATTATATTAACGGCCATGCGTGAACAAAACTAGCAGACACAATAGGTAAAAATGACAAAATAGGGGTACAGCAGTCAACATTGTGTTATCATCTTAATCACTACTAAAACCAAACAAATGTAACAAAGAAGGTTGTTTTAAAATCTTACACTGCTTATGATATTTCATGACGTTCAACTAAAAAAAATGTCACATAATTGAGGTCAGATGAGTCGGCTCTGTATCTCATCCGTCTCATAAAGCAAATGAACAGATGGTGTCTTCTTCTATTACAGACACAATAAGTGTAATGAAATATGACGTTAATATCACCTCCGATATCGGTTTTTGGAATTAATTTACACAATTTGTACAGATCAAAGCTAATCTGTTAAGCATCCGCGATGTAAAAAAATACAGATTAATGTAATTTAAAAGTTCAATCATATTCTGTTACATGATAGGGCCTACTGTGATTTGAAAAAAATCCATGTCTCAAGAATTTGACCCAGTTTAGCCTGCTGTAGAGATACACTCATTAAAGGCCTTCATGAATTTAATTTTCAGATGTGTTCGACCTCAAGAACGCTTCGTTTGTATATATTTCCGCATTGAGATGAAAAAAAATGTTGTAGTTGGGATCTAGTGCTTTAACAAATATTCAACCCAAATTATGTCTGTCCAAAGTGAAGAACCATGGCATTGTATGTGTTTTGGTTATGTCTTACCGAATTTGTCTGTTTAATAATTTGGAGTTGGCAGCAGTTCTCTATAAAACTTATTGACAACATACTAGCTCACAGCTTTCCGTGACATGTATAGTATATGCTTTTTTTTGTATTTTGTGCTTTTGATGTCTTTGTACTTGTTTTTTGTGTTGTTAAAGTCTTTTTACTTGCATTTTGTGTTGTTGAAGTCTTTTTACTTGTACTTTGTGATATTGTTGTCTTTTTACTTGTATTGTGCCGTTGAATTCTTTTTATCTGTTTGTGCTGTTGAAGTTTTTTTACTTGTATTGCGCAGTTGGTGTCTTTTTATCTGTTTGTGCTGTTGGTGTCTTTTTATCTGTTTGTGCTGTTGGTGTCTTTTTATCTGTTTGTGCTGTGGATGTCTATTTACTTGTTTGTACTGTGGATGTCTATTTACTTGTTTGTACTGTTGGTGGCTATTTACTTGTTTGTATTGTTGGTGGCTATTTACTTGTTTGTACTGTTGGTGGCTATTTACTTGTTTGTACTGTTGGTGGCTATTTACTTGTTTGTGCTGCATCGAAAACCCAGATAGTAATTTAAAACCGTGTGTACACATACTTGCACCATTTTTGTAAACATGACAAAGTCGAAGTTTTACTATGGGAAATACTACAAATCTTTTTGAAAAAAAATTGGAAGTTGAATTTCTCCGAAAATATCACTGAAATCGTCAGTTTAGGTAAGGTTGTAAACGCAGAATGTTGATTGACCAAAGACAAACGCATGAAGAAAAGGGTGCAGCGATCAGTTACTGTACCTGTTCGGTATGCAAGGGAAATGCTTGAATGATTTTCCCCCGAATCAACAATCTTAGTTGTTAAAGCTACGCTTTATTTTCTTAGAAAGAAGGCTGTTCCTTAGAAAGATCTGCTTAACCTTTCGGGGCACACGAGATAACCCCCAGTTTATGTTGGGGTTAGTTTTGCCTAATCTTTAGTTTTCTATGTTTTTATATTTGTTTGTTTCATTTGTCTATTTGTCTTTTTCGTTTTTAGCCATTGCGTTATTTATTTTTGATCTATGAGTTTGAATGTCCCTCTGGTATCTTTTGTCCCTCTTTAAGACATTTTCCGCATTAAAGTGAGTTTTATCCATACATTACTTTTTGCAGCCACTTGACTGTTACTGAAATCCGTTTTGTTGACCTCTATGTAGTTTTAGTTTTGGTGCTGAAATAGGATGCTGCCTCATTGACAAATACTCTAAACTTTCATTTATACACGCATCATGTAAATAAAATCTATGAACGGTATCGGAGCTAATCTCCTTTATCGTTATAGTTATGTTCAATCAATGTGGTATACAATTTCAAGGAAAATTCATAAATAAAACAATTTGATTTAAATCTAGATAATGTGTTCAAGCTTAGATTACAAGCAAAGCTGGGACATAGGGCTCTGTAAATTAATCAGATAAATTTGAAAAAGAGCAGACTATTATCGTACCAAATCGTAATCCTACGAATATTTTTTTATGTTTTTTTTCCCTTTTTTGTTTTTATTTTAAACTACACAAATGTCCTATAGCTATCTGCAATCTGATGCTCGGTTTCCTATATGCTGATAGAATGTCTAACATTCTTAATCAAACAAAGATTTAATAGTCATTGTTATGCATCTCCTACTCATAACACTGCTTTATTGGTTTTAAAACATTTAGCAAAGTATTAGTTTCCTGGGAAATTCAAAATATAGAACATTGCTGACGATATTTTTTACGTAGGTTTTACAAAAGACAAAAAAATCTTCGACATTCAAAGAAATTACGAAGTATTATTCATCAAATGAAAATTTTTCATTAAAAGTATTTGATTTTTGTTAGAAAAAAGATACATTCCAAGCTTGAAATTAATTTCAAACCTGAGATTATTAATTAAAATATCCTACCTTGATAATAAATAGTTTCCTTACGATAACGGTATGTCACAATGCTACGATGAAACATTAAGTCAGGTTTAAACCATCATGAAGTATTGACTAATATTCACAAAGGACTAGTAGGTACTCAAATCTATTCAATCAATTTATTTTTTACAGCAATATTAATCTTGTAAATTTGAGTTTTTTTTTTTTTTACAGATCACCGTTTTTTGCGTTGTAAACAGGTGTTTTTCACATCGAATTTCGGTCAGCTGTTTCATGGCAGCAATAGCCTTTCTGTACTATCGATCCCCTATCCCCCGGCCTAACATATTTATAAAAAAATATAGTAAACAAGTTTTTAATTACTGTTTCGTATGCATAATATGTTATTACACTGAGACCGCATTTCTTTCAAACCAAAATTTTGTAAACGTTGTGTCGCGTTTGTTGTTGTTTTCTAAACGCTACAAAAGAAGAAACAAATACATCGTTTAATAAGTCTTTACTGACCCTGTTTGAACTTTCAATACTGCATGCACATGTTGTTGGTAAACAGACGTTTGTTTGCATCGTTTGTCAAAGTTTATGTAAACTTTGCAAACGTATGTTTGAAAGAAATGATCAAAACATGTGCGCGCTTAGCCGTTTGCAAGGTTCGTGTTAGAAAGAAATGTACTCTGAATCAGGATGTTGACAACACAAAATGTTTAAAATACGAACAACAAATACCTAGTACTTTAAAATGCAAATCACAAAATTAAACCCCAATGTAAATGTGAAATTTGAAAATAAACAGTTTTCAAAAGACTGATAATAAAAATAATCCACACAAAAAAGGATCTAACATAATTATGAAGATTTGGTTATATAAGTCCCGTAATATTGAATCCAATTCAAAACAGTGTGGTTGCCCTTACTGAAAAATCAGCCTTCTGGTGAACTGTTGCGGCAGATCTATTATATAGTTTGTGATGAACTTCTTGCGACTATTTGTGATGAACCTCTAGCGGACTCTGATAGCCTTATATAGTTTGTGGCGAATTTCTGGCAATTTTTGTGGTGAACTTCCGGCAAACTTTCAAAGCCTTATATAGTTTGCGGTGAACTTCTGGCCAATCAAATGATGATACCTATCAAAATTTAAATTGTATTAATTATTATGAACAATAATTGTTATTTACCTGCTCACCTACTGATTAAAATTTCATTTTTAAAGAAATGTATAAGAGAGAACATAAATTGTGACCACAAAAAAAAAACCGCAATATAGGTACATGTATATCTATTAATTTACTCAGTGCAGAATTCAGAATGAGGTGATTAATTTCATATGAATGAAAA
The DNA here is from genome assembly GCF_963676685.1 of Mytilus edulis. Classification (NCBI taxonomy): domain Eukaryota; kingdom Metazoa; phylum Mollusca; class Bivalvia; order Mytilida; family Mytilidae; genus Mytilus; species Mytilus edulis. Next base: position 51,152,104 of record NC_092346.1, on the reverse strand, counting down.
AAATTAAGAACAGATCTGTTTTTATAAGGCCAATTAGCATAAAATTATTAGATATTAATCAAATGTGATTTAACAATAAAGAATTACAAACTAATTGAACATAAGAAGACCATTCCTGCAAAATATCATTATCCACAAAGTTTAAGTTTACAACTGTAATGATATTTCTCTAAGGGCAGTCAGGGTGTAACACAAATGTTATTTTCTAAATGGTGGTTCTTTGACATACATTTTGTACAAATAATAACAAATTAACATGCAAAAATGTCTAAAATGACTTACAAAGAGATGATCAATGACGCATGACCTGTTCCAGGCACTAATTGAATCATATTTAACTCAGACATCAATCATATATAACATCCAATTACTTTTTTCATGAAAACACCAACATTAAAACTTCCCTCCTATTTCGAATTTAAAGAAGCAGGAAGTCTGATTTTAGTGCAGGGAGCATGCTAAGTATGATATAACGCTTGCGGCGAAGTTCCAGCAAACTTTTGGACTGCTTTAAAGTTTGTTTACAAAGTCCTTCAATTTTAAGAAAGTTAAGAGTTTGCGGCAAACTTGCGGCAAACTTTTACATTTGTTTGCCGAAAGGTCGCTGCTAGCGGCGAACACTGGTGAACAACTTTCAGGTCTTCTGGCGAACTAAATAGATTGCCGCAAGTTTGCTGCAACCTTACCGCAAGGTTGCAGCAAAGTTTATGTTTTCATAAGGGTGTGTCCATTAATTGACGACCTAAATTATCCCATTGACTGGGACAGATTAGGTGAAAGTTTGTCTGTAACGACACTGCTCACTTCTTACTTATTATAGAATTTAAACTGTGGTGTGACCAAAGGTTCATAACGCCTTAAATAATAAAACATTCGAAAAATTAATCAGGAATAACCTTTATGTTTTGATTTATATTATTGATATAAATCAAAACATCGTATTATTCCTGATTAGTTTTTCGAATTACTTTATTTAGTTGTTGAGAACCTTTGGTGACCCCATAGTTTTCGTTCACCTAATCTGTTCCAGTCAATGGGATAATTTAGGTCGTCAATCAATGGCCACATCCACACTGTTTTGAATAGGATTCTAAATGTACCGTGGGATAGATTCTTGTTATTGTAAAAGAAACTTGATTTGATTTCTCAAATCCCAAAACCATATTGCATTTGGAAGATCGTTTAAGCACTCACTTCTACAAATGCACTTTTATCTCGCTACCTATTGTGAATAAAAAAAATGTCTCAAGAATGAAAAAAAGATAACAAAGATCTCATTATTTTAGATACTCTGTAGTAAGCAGTCTACATAGTGATATCATCTATCAAAAAGAAGACATTTACTTTTCTACTAGGAACTCTCGCTGCAGAATTTATATCATCATAAAAAGATTGTGGCTGCTTGCAAAAATCACCACTGCAACGAGGATTCTGCTTAAAAAGAATGTTGACCATAAGAAAATGTCTGTGTTCTTCTTTTGATGTTGCTGTTTTTCACTCGTTTGTAAAACATTTACTTAGAATATAGTTTAGAATATAATATTATTAGTACGCTGAATATTATGTGATATCTATTTGGTAATTTCAATTTATTAAGGGCAGAAAATGAGTTTACTGGAAAATAATTGACACATGCTGTGCTGACACAAGAAAAAATCCACAACATTGGTCGGCTCTTTTAATTTTATCAACAATTGTTTAACATTAAGTGCTTTTTTATACCTCAAAATGTCTTTTGAAATTTTGTTTCGTTAGTTTCTCGTCTTATTGACGCATAGCCCACATCTCCCCTATGACGATTATTTGCAGCGATATACGCTTATGGCGGTGCTGTGGCGTAAAGCAATCTCAAATCAATCAAGCAATCTAGCAATCAGTTCTTGATAAAAATTGTATACAATCGGGTTTTTTTATAGGTCAATACATTAACATTAATGGTCTTGTTGTGTTAAAGAAACGACCGTTGAGAACGCAAAACCAACAATTTACAGTATTCATCAAAGTTGACTGATATTGAGACACTTGTAAGGCATTGATTGTGACCAAATTCTCGCGAGAGTTTGATGAATCGTTTTCTTAGTTTTTCAAATGTTATCTTGGCAATGATTTGTTGTTATACAGTGAGAATATAGAAACAATGTTAAAAACATTAAAAGTCAACATAAGTATAAAACAACTTTGAATCGCTATCAAAACTTTAGAGACGCAGCAAAAACATAATGATGTAAGAACATGTAAAACAGGGTGCTGACTGCGCATAGAGTTTTTAAAGTCTGGTGGTAATTTGACGGCTCTCGTAGAGAAATATAAGGCAACGAATTAATCTAATTCCCCAATAGATCCAGACTTGGTATGGTAATTTGTTTCAGATGGTCTGCCGGATTGTAGGCTGTCAGATTTATGAAGTAACATTTACAAATCTGAAAATTATCAGTTTCTGACAAACAAATTAAGAGTAAATCAATTGATTCTAGATCTGTTGTCAGATTTCAGACGAATAAGATAGAATTTAGTATTGACAGGGACTTTTGATTAAGGCAACCATTTTGATAAATAAATTGGTCAACAGAATAAGTGATTGGAAAATGAGGAAAATGTTTGATTTGACTTTTGAAATGTACTTTAAGTACAGCCTGGTTTAGTGTAGATCGGATTTTATTTTTCTATTGAGTTTTAATGTTCTTTTAGTTTCTTTCGCCTCTCTTTTGAATACTTTACTCAAGAGACTGGCGAATGACATTCCGTATTACTTTTAACGCAGTACAAGCATTTTCATAAGAAAATGGTCGATAAGCTATTAAAGTATAATACATAAGTATACCAACTAATTGAAAGCTTATAAGACCATCTAGAAATAGCCGACAATACGATATGAGTTTTGTTCAGTGTTAAAGGTCGAACGTTGGTCGAATAGCTGCTTATCTCCACGTCATTTCGTCTTTGGAGGAAACTCGTCCAATTGGAAAGGCAAATCGTCATATTTAAATAAACATGGGAGTAATTTTAAGCAGAATCGCATGTGCTCCGATTGGAGTTAGACCACCTGCATCGACATGGCATGCGGATATGCTATGCATGCTTCATTCGTCATGTGATTACAAAACCATACTCAGTACCAAAGTTCAAGTCAAAGCCATAAAGTTGCCGGAAAGAAGTGCAGTAGGTGGTGCAGTCGAGAAACACTGTAATGTCCTGCGATTTCTTGATGCTGGTCATATTTCCTACGTAGTGGTGATTTCAATCAGTCTTCCTCATAGCCCTAGTACGGTTGTTTAAAGGAATTATAGAGCGAAACCCTCTATACTATAGGTATATATAATTACATGAAACAAAAGTGTGCCTTTATCTTTTTAAAGCAATGTCGCTTTTACAAATATAGGCATTTACACTTTAGAAATATTTATATCAAAGGGAGATTTTTTTTAATTTTAGTGATTGATAAGAAAATCCTAAGTTTTTAAAAAAAAATTAAAGTTTTGTAAACAGGAAATTTATAAAAATAACCACATTATTGATATTCATGTCCACACCGAAGTGTTGACTCCTGGGCTGATGATACCCTCGGGGACGAAACGTCCACCAGCAGTGGCATCGACCCAGTTTAGTAAATAGTTATCAAAGGTACCAGGATTATAATTTAGTACGCCAGACGCGCGTTTCGTCTACACAAGACTCATCAGTGACGCTCATATCAAAATATTTATAAAGCCAAACAGGTACAAAATAGAAGAGCATTGAGGATCCAAAATTTAAAAAAGTTGTGCCAAATACGGCTAAGGTAATCTATGCCTTGGATAAGAACTTTTGATTTGACTATATCCCTTGACTCTTATATATTAATATAGAGGTCGGCGTTACTATGCAGTATTCAGTGTTTCAACATTAAACTACTGTTTGAATGCAATCATCAAATGGAAGTAGGGATATTTAATACATCAAAAATGAAATATATCCATATATGCGACAACAAAATAGTGTTTTAAAGGAATTATGTAAAATAAAGGTACATGAGTAAGACAAATATAACAATATAAATAAAGAAATATATATGTTAGGATAGCCGAGGCGACAACTATCCACGAAGATCAGAGGACAAAGATTTTGACCGGTCATCATATAGCCGTCAACATCAGCAATAACCATACCGTTCAGTCAGTTATACATGGAGTTGTCAATTTATTTTAAACTTACGAGTTTGAATGTTCATATGTTATCCTTTGTCTTTCTTTCACACTGCAAAATACATTTTATGATGATAAATATTCAGCCAGAGCCAAACTTGATAAGTCATTTTTACTTCTATGATGTAGCACGGCGTTTGAAATGTCAATTAAAAGACACTTCTAGTGTTTTTTGTTTTTGTTTTAGAGGATTGCGTTGAAAACTATTTAGTATCACTAGTGATGACATCTCATCTGAACCATTCAGTGGTACAATTACTACTTCGAATCCTATATAACCACCATTTTTAACCAAATATTTTTAAACTTGAAAATATTTTTCACCAGTTACCAGAGTGAAAAAAGTATTTAACAAATATGGATTAAGTTATTTTAATGAAACAGTTGTCCTGAAGATCTGAGAACCCCCTTTAAAAATCTATAACAGTATATTTTTGATAATGCTTCAAACGAATGATATATCGATACAAAGCCTATACAAAGACTGCAATAGATAATGTAATAGTTTACTTTTAGTGATTCTTGTTTTACCACCTCTGTTTTTTTGTGGGGTTTGTGCTGTTTTTCTATTTTGTGCGTTGTATCCTCTTATTTTTGTTTTGGTCGTTTTTCGTTTTTTGTTATGACATTTTCATTTTTTTTTCGACTAATGATTTAGCATGTCCTTTTGGTAGTTATCGCCTCTCTTTTTAATTCTTTACTGAGCATCTGGTGCAGAAACAAATGATACCGTTAATGTTATTACAAGCATTTTCATATGAAAACGGTCAATAAGCTGATTTATCTAATCAGTATACATTAACATACAAACGCCTATGAAAGCTTATCAAACCATCTAAACACTGCCGATTATACGATATGAGTTTTGTTCAGCGTTGAAGGTCGTACGTTAGCAAATAGCTATTTCTCCCCACCTCCTTTGGTTTTTGGAGGACACTTGTCCTATTGGCAAAGCAAATCGTCATATTAAAATGAATATAGGAGTATTTCAAGCAGAATCGTATGTGCTCCGATCGAAATGAGACCACCTGCATCGACATGTCATACAACTCATGCATTGAATGCAAACATTACAGTTGTTCAAATGGATTTATAGAACGAAACCTTCTAGATGTATATCATTACATGAAAAAAGTTGCCTTCATCATCTTTATAAAGCAATGTCGCTTTTATTAATTTTTATCTAAAGATAGGCATTTACACTTTTAGAAACATCAATATCAGTGCCGTTTTATACCATCCCTAAATTTACAGATCATACAAGTCATACAAGTGAGAGGATTAGCTGACTATAAAACCAGGTTCATTCGACCATTTTCTACATTAGAAAATACCTGTACCCAGTCAGGAATATGACAGTTGTTATTCATTCGTTTGATGTGTTTTATCTTTTGATTTCTCCATGTGATTATGGTTTTTCTGTTTTGAATTTTCCTCGGAGTTAAGTATTTTGGTGATTTTATTTTTTATAAATACTCTGTTACGAGTTTTGATATAAGGTAAAAGATTGTTTGAATTGGTTAAATACGTGAAGGTTATTTTATCCTACATACAAACAATTTATACAAACATAAATAATACAAGATATTTACTTATATGGTTTTTGTTATACATGTATGATACTTTTGTTCATCTTATTTCCTTGGTTACGGAAACTGTAACCCTTTTTAATATGATAACTTAATAGGTGTACAGTTCCAATACAAAAAGAAACTTGAAATAAAATTAAACAGATATTTCAGGTTCAAGAAACTAGAAGGACTGTGACTATACACATGTTAATGACTTCATTAGAAAAAGAAGGCAGAGATGGGTTTTTTTAACAAGATATAGAGCTATCAGTACATGAGTATAAAGTGAAATATACGACAAAATGTTATCAAAAAATATATACACATTTAACAATTGCACCATTTGACTTTTGTCGATTTTTATCTATTTTCCTTAAGATAAAAGCAACACCTGATTTAAACATAAAGAAATACTATAAAATGTGTCATAATGTTCTACATATAGTTTTCTCATCAAGAAATTTTCTGTTGTTAGTTAACGTCATGAAACCTTACTGAAATTTCCGCATTTTAATGATTTTATGGCTGATCTTACGGAAGAAATCTTATTTTGTCACTCTTAATAGATAAAATACTATACTCCGTTGTGGGGTTAACAAAACAGATCCAATATAGTAACTAGTTAAAAGTTACATGACTTTGTACTATTTACTGAAATCTTTATTTATTTCAGTCTTGTTACAGATTAATTTGATAAATGAGATTCTTAGAGATAAACTGAGTATCAGCATCTTATTGAACCGTTTATATTGTATCATAAGTCAATTCAAATTTAATCTGTCTTCTGCAATATTTGGTAAAGCATTTGAGTTGACTATATCCATTGACTCTTTTATATTATAGAGGTCGGCGTTACTATGAGTTACCCACTGTTTCAACTTTAAAACAGACAACAAATGGCAGAATGTTGTTTTGTCAAATGTTCATGTAGAACTTGAAAATTTTTATGGTTGTGAAAGTGTTTATATACAAAAATTACAACAAATATCAAAAATAAATTTTGGCAAGATGTTCTGAAAACATGGCAACTTCTCAGAGAAAAAGATGAATATGACAGTTGGGGATGCTTTCTTGCTAGTCCAATTTGGCTTAACAATAATATAAAGATAGCAAATAAATCTACTTTTTATAAAGATTGGTTTGAAAATGGTATAAGATTTATAAATGATATTGTAAATGAAGATGGGACTTTTTTCTCTCATAAAAAAAATAGAAGAAATGTATCAGATAAATGTGAATTTCATGAGATATAATAGTATTATATCTGCTATACATCAATCATCAAAATCATTTGTTGGAAAAAATCACAAATTAGAACTACCTTTAATTCCATCTGCTATTAAAAGACTTGTAAAAAGTTCAAAAGGATCTAAAGATGTGTATATTGTTTTATATAAAAATGGAAGTGGTCCCACTAGTCAGTTAAGATGGACTGAAATTTTTGGCTTTGATCAAAATCATTGGAATTTTTTTTATAAACTGCCATTTGTTGTCACAAATAATACTAAGTTACAGTGGCTATACAGTATAGATTCAATCATCGAATCTTAGCTACAAACAAATTTCTTCATAAAACTAAGATTTATGAAAATCCAAATTGTACATTTTGTAATAGAGAATTTGAAACATTAGAACATTTATTTTGGGAATATGAACATAAACAATTATTATTAGAATAGATTGAAAATTGGTTTCTGACCAATGAAATTAGTGTAATTTTTACCAAAGAAGTTTTTTTGTTTGATAACATTGCAAAAATATCAAAATGCATTGCAGAAATTACTCTCTTTCTTACCATAAAGCAATATATTTATAATTCCAGATGCTTTAAAAAAAAAACTGTCAATAAACTCAGTAAAAGAAAGGGTGAAATATGTGTATGCAATGGACAAACATATTTCTATGAAAAACAAATGTGAACATCAGTTTCTCAGAGAATGGAATGTTTTTGATAGATTACTTAGTTAAGTACAAAAATGTATATATTTTACATTTAATATGATACATGTTAAAAATGAAAATGCTGTATTTACTATACTAAAATAGAATTCAATTTCTAGATGAATTATATTGAAAATTTCTCTCTCTCTCTCTCTCTCTCTCTCTCTCTCTCTCTCTCTCTCTCTCTCTTTCTCTCTGCGGTGTTCAAACTGCTTTACTCTTTATCTTACATTTGTATATTTAATAAAAATAAAATTGCTTCCTTATAGAAAGATGTATTGATTAGATAATATCTATAGATTTATTTATTATATATTGCTATTATATTTGTGTATATTATGTTGTAAATTGGAAGTTATAAATAATAAAAAATAAAAAAAATAAAAATACTGGACTCCGAGGAAAATTCAAAATGGAAAGTCCATAATCAAATGGCAAAATCAAATGACAAAACACATGAAACGAATGGACAGCAACTGTCATATTCCTGACTTGGTACAGGCATTCTCAAATGTAGAAAATGGTGGATTGAATCTGATTGAACCTGGCATTCAAACTACCGTTTGAATGCAATCATCAAATGAAAATAGGGATGTGTTTCATTTTTGTTGGTTTTAAACACATATTGACTGAATATAAAACCCTTTATAAACCACAGAAGCGACGACAACATTATTTTTTAAAGGAATCAGGTAAAATTTAGATACATTTGTAGCACAAACATAATAATTAAACAGAAAGGGTCTATAGTATGGTATCCGATTATCAAAAAAAAGCCGAAGGCCACCAATGGGTCTTCAATACAGCGAGAAAATCCCGCAACCGGAGAGGTGCTTCAGTTGTCCACTTAACAAAAATGTATACTAGTTCAGTTATAATGGACGTCATAACTCCGAAATATATAAAAGAAACTAAAATTAAAAGTATACAAAATTAACATAGGCCAGAGGCTTCTGACTTGGGACAGGCGCAAAAATGTGGCGGGCTAAACATGATTTTCGATATCTCAACCCTCTATTATACCTCTAGCCTAAATAGAAAAATAAACACGCCGCGTGCAAAACGCAAAACCATGTAGTCCCAGACAAAAATACAAATATGTCATCTCTAGCGGATTTAGGTATACATTCTTTAAAATAGTGATCACGGCCCTAGTTAAAAAGACAGAAAGATAAGTTGTGGAATATTAAGTAGTAGCCAACACGAAGAGCAGTTTGTCGGGGTTGCTTGTTTAGTTTGGGAAGTCAATACACAGAAAGGACATTTGAATATACAGAGGAGACACGACTTTAAGCTGAGATGAAGTCATGTTGTGATTATGGTTTTCCCATTTTACTCTCCGTGTTGCGTACTACCTTGGATGAAGTACATTAATAATATAAAAATAATCAGATGAATACCAATAAGACAACTGTCAATAAGAGACCAAAATGACGTAGATGTTAGCAACTATAGGCCACAGCAAAGCTCTCAACAATGACCTTCCAAGTATCATTTACGTTATAAAACTACCACATTGTGTGCTGTTTTGTTGGCCATCACACAACAAAAAGCTTTATGAGAACCTGGAGATTTTTCTTATCCTAGAAAATGACATAGTATTAATCCTCTATTAATTTCTTAATTATTTTCGAAATATTATTAAATTTTGATATACGGATAATTATGTAGGAATGATATGGGTAGTTCTACATTTTCATTTAATGGTGATTAAATATTGATCTTCTCTTGAAATGAATGCCTTGAATGAAATATCTTTTAAACTGTAGTTCAAATGTTGTCCAAACTGATTGCAATTGTGATGCTATCATTTAAATTGTTCTATTGCTTCCTGGGATTGTTATTCTTTCCGTAAATTTTAAGTATGATGCAGATTTAATAAACAGACATTTGGTAATTCTACTATACTATGATAGAATGAGTTCAAAGGACCAAAACGCAATGTCGCTACTGTTTTGTTCTGTAAACACTACGTTTGTATTACTGTAGGCATATATATTTTAGTTTCATACTTTTTTTTTTAATACCGACAAATATTATAATTATTTAAACACTACTTTCCAGTTCAGTAGTGACATGATAATGATATAAAGGACTTGTTGTATTACTTCAGATGGTATTTCTATGATGTCATAGATCTACTATTTGGGTTGTTTATTGTTTAATAAAATATTGTAAACTGGACTGCAGCAAACTACAAACTCGGTATATCGATTAACTGATGTTTGTTAAATGACCAAAGGCAAATGTTTTGATATATTTTGGAATAATGTCAATAACAAAATAAATCTAAATTATGCTGATTCTACAAGGTAGGTGAATTCCTGCTAAAGAACAAGATAGTTAAAGTGCAACTGGAAAAGATGATATTGTCAGAAAAAGGCAAAATGCTGTCTTCAAATGAGGCAACCTCAGAATCACAAAAGAATCAAGACGATGTTGCAAGGGTTTCTAAACGTTTCAAGATCAACACAAGGCATTGGAATATTAACGTGTTTTTTTCGACCGTGCAATGCTGTTGCTTATTAATACATCAAGAATAGCAAAATTTAACAGACAACTCATCAACATCGACCTTTAATACGGAAGGTGAATGACGAACTGTTAGAGAAATATAATTTTATCCGCTATCACCCTTAGGTCACAATAATAAGAACTGCACGAGACTTGAAGGGAATTAAAAAATAACAACATATGGACCTATCTATGTTCTTTATCGTACTGGATGTGTCTACTATGTATATTAGCAATAGACACATGTAGAACAAGAAAAAACTGCTCCACAGCACATTAAATTGGCAAATTTAATGTAATGGCTAATAACAATTGTGAAGTCGTTCTACTTTTTAGCTTGTATATTTAATTCTCAATATTGAATCAGAAATGAGAGGGCCGAAGATATCAATGCATAGGCCGGTTAACTGCACTCAGCAATTCATTTTACTAAATGTGGAGCAATTGGTGTTTTCACCCTGAAAATATTTAAATAAATAATATTTCCTTCATTCTATTATATTCCGACGAAGGAGTATATTTTTTACTCAAATTTAACTTCATTCTGTAAGTTGATATTTATCTACAACCTGATAAACTTTATTGAATTATTTCTTCTTTGTTGTGGGTCGAAAATGCTTCTTTTGTATATTTTGAAATGTCTTTGCTTGAATTCAAGGATATGTACATCTATTTTTGATAAAAGCACATTATCTAAAATATAGCAAACGACCAATTCATATTTTAACATGATATTTTAATTTTGTGTAATTGGAAAAGTTAATTGTATTTCGTAAAAATCGTTAGGGATTGAATACTTGCAGTAGTAGGATTGAAGAGCTATTAATACTTAATAATTTCATCGTTTACATTTGATAACTTCCTACACAGTCTGATATTGAATAACTAGCAGCATTCAAGAATAATCATTTGTTTTTATATCTTTAGTTTTATTTTTGTCCATTAAATGTTGTGGTATTCAGATATATTGCTACAGGTTAATTCATTTAATCCTTAACATGGAGACACCCTTGGCGCACATTTGACATATTGGTCTTATAAAATATCTTATGTAATTAGTTTGACTGATTACTGACCAGGGGCGTAGCTACCCGGAGGCACGACAGCACGTGCATCCACGTCGTTTTCACAAAACAAACAAAAACAAAAAAAAAAAAACAGAAGAGAGAGAGAGACGAGTTGGTCAATCGGAATCGGACAGCGTGATGTATTATCTAAGACTATTATGATATTCGTTGAACGTTCGGATACTGTTGGTGTCTGTTCTGTCTATCCAGGATATTAGTTTGACAACCTAGTTAATAAAAGTGTTGATGAAGATGTTCGAGTCATGCAGAAAAATATCGTAGCTCCCTATACGCTAACACGCAGTTGCGTGCACATTGATTCGGCATGCAAGAAAGGAATGGCAAAATAAAAATTTATAAATTGAATGTTAAAGGAAACACCTATGTTGTCACTTTTTTAATTGATGAAATAACATTTGGTGTCAATTTTTTTTTTTTGAGATTATGCCAACATCGGAAGGTAACTTGTATCTTTTACAATATTTGAATTTGTAATACTCAGTCTAAGACATGTAGGTTTGAAGCACATTTTATAGTGTATAGTTCATCGGTTTTGAATGAGATGTACCAATGGCATTAGAATTATCAGATCCCTTCGATATCGTTAAAAATATGCCAAGGCGATGTGGTCGACAGACTACCGGAGCCAATCACCCTGCAACAACGCCAAAACAGTATTGGAAAGTCTCATTATTTTTGAGTTCATTGACCATAAGATAAGGGAACTGGAGAGTGGAGTCGCGTCAAGTATTATCAGAAAATCACTGTTTTGCGCTGAATCTGCTTCATCGTGTTGTAGGTTATATTACAAACGAACAAATCTCAATATTGTCCGAGACATATGAAACTGACCTGGCATGTAATTTTGACGAATTCAATTGGGAGGTCGCTCGATGCCGAACACGTACGCTGGTTTATAACATCTCGCGAGTGCTACCATGCCATGCTGGAGATTTATTAGTCACAGTACTACGTATTTTATTGAAAACAAATGTACGATCAACAATGAACACCGACAGTTACATAGTATTACTGCATATTCATCGGGATTTCAGTGTGAATATTGACAAAGTAATAGAGAAGTTTGTTTCTGCCCAGACCCGAAGAGCAGATTTTGGACAATTTTGAGTAAATTCTGTATCACAAATATGTGTTGTTTATTCAGAAGATTTATTAATAGTTTAACGTTCATAAATTTTTATCTACATATAGCTCCTCTTTTAACCGTCCGCTATGACCATGATGACCGAAAACCGAAAAAAAACATTTTTCTGCATAAAAGGGTCCCAAAAAATTTTCGCCTCGCACCGCTCGGCGGTAGTTGCTTCCACATCGTTTTATTCTAGCTACGCCCCTGACTGATACCGCATCAACAGTGTCAACTTGATAATAGCAATATATGTGATTTTATAGATTCCACCATACTAAATGAATGAATAAATGACAATATTTCTCGAATACTTAGATCATAAAGTTTTAGAGAAGATATTTTAAGCTTGGACTGTACTGAAAATAAAGACCTTCGATCAATATGATAAAATCTCCCTAAATAAGCTAACAGAGTTCTATAGGGGCAAGTCAAATTAACAGTTGTGAGGTTGGGGGTGAGAAATGGAGTATTTGGTCTCTCAAGAATTAATTGGAATATCATTAAGCTTAAGACCTTCACTTTTGCTCTAGCTGATACAATTTACACTTCAATCTCACATATATCGAATACTAAATTCTTTAATTGAATGAAAAAAATATATAAATTTCGTGCGTCCGAATTGTATTTTCTAGATTTACCTTCGTTCTGAAAGATAAAAAAACACACAAAAAACAAGCTATGTTGAACCATAGATGATAAATACATATAAGGATTTATATGAACAAAAGATACCGGCAAATCAATCTATGGTCAATATAAAAAAGAAGATGTGGTATGATTACCAATGAGACAACCATCCACAAAAGACCAAAATGACGCATACATTAACAACTATAGTTCACCGTACGGCCTTTAACAATGAGCAAAGACCATACCGCATAGTCAGCAATAAAAGGCCCCGATAAGACAATGTAAAACAATTCAAACGAGAAAACTAACGGCCTTATTTATGTAAAAAACAAAAATGAACGAAAAACAAATATGTTACACATAAACAAACGACAACCACTGAATAACAGGCTCCTGACTTGGGACAGGCACATACATAAATAATGTGGCGGGTTAAACATGTTAGCGGGATCCCAACCCACTTTGGTTGAGGTAGTTGGCACCTTAGTTTCTAGATAATAATTTCAAAATCTATCTTTATTTTATCATAACATAAAAGAAGTTTACAACACAGTGACTAATACAGCCAACATGACAGTTTTATTCGGTCAAAATGGATAAAACTAGTCATAATGATTTTAAAGAACAAAAGTGCACACGCTGAAATGTCTCGACTTTTTGATAACCATAGATTTTATGTTGATAGTCCTAAATATAACGCTTTACTACATATTTCACATAAACTTAACATGAACAAAGAAAATAAGGGCAAGGTCATATAAATAAAGGCAACAGTAGTATACCGCTGTTCAAAACTCATCAATCCATGTACAAGAAACAAAATCGGGGTAACAAACTAAAACTAAGGGAAACGCATTAAGTATAAGAGGAGAACAACGACGCAACATTAAAATGTAACACACACAGAAACGGTCTAAGCATTAGACAAAATCCTATGAGAATAACAAATATAACATCAAAACAAAATACATGAATTTGGGATAGATAAGTACCGTGACACGTCTTATAGTAATGTGAATTTACATATCAACCAAACGAGAAATACATGTACACCTTATAATCATTCTATACACCAAACTTGGTTGACTTATTGCTTATAGTTTCTAAGAAACAGACGTAACCAAGAAAACTAAACATTGACCAATGAACCATGACAATGAGGTCAAGGGCAGATGAACCATGCCAGACATGCATGTAGACCTTACAATCAATCTATGGGTAAAATAAAGTTGATCTTTTGCTTAAAAAATCTAAGAAACAAACTCAACCATGAAAACTTATCATTGACCAATGGACTATGAAAAATTAGGTCAAGGAGGTCAGATGATACCTGCCGGACAGATATATACACCTTACAAAACTGCTTTGGTCATTTTGTTCTTTGTTTTATCATAAAAATAACTAAAGTGATATAAAATGATTAAATAAATAGAATGGGTGTTGATCAGAGTTAACCAACAATGTGTTTTTCCTCATTCGAATTCCAGATTCATGAATTTTATTTACTATATCTTAAAGTCAGATGTTTACCGTATCCACAAACATACAATCTCACATGTACACTGACACAGTTGTTAAATAAACGAATAAGTAGACTTTTGCATCTGCTGTAATAAAATGCCCAATAAAACGCTAAGTATGTATTTCAAAATACAGAGTTTACGTCCATCAGATTCGTCTTGGATTTGAAGGAATTATGAGTATTCACTACCGCAAATGAACCATATCTCAATTTTTTGCATAAATATACGATAGTTAAAACAAAAATCTTCCTTTCTACCTAAAATTGTAACTTCGGTAATCAAATTATAGATTTTTCAGGGAAAATTTGCATGATTTTGAGTTACTTTATATTTTTCGAAAAACTAAGGATTTTCATATCCTAGGAAAATATTACCTTAGCCGTATTTGGCTCAACCTTTTGTAATTTTAGGTTCTCAATGCTCTTCAACTTTGTACTCGTTTGGCTTTATAACTATTTTGACCTGAGTGTCACTGATGAGTCTCATGTAAATGAAACGCGCGTCTGGCGTATTAAATTATATACATCTGGGAAAACGTGCAGAAATATTTTGTGTTTATTTACTAACATGCTTTGTTGTACATATTAAAAAAAAAATCGAGTTCCTATAAACGATAATAAACTAAATTGAACATGTTCAGAAACCCATGTTCAGAAACCCATCATTCTCAACGGGTAACATTGCTGCCTTTAATTCTTAAGGCGCAAAGATTTATTGAAAATTCCCTTTTGAACTGACGTCAATTAATAAACGGCTATAACATAACTAAACCACATTTTTGTGATTTACTTTTTACACTGAACGGTATGCACTCTTGTGTTTAGATAAATTGGGTCAATGTAACGCTAATGTCAAAATGATTAAATTGAATACATAGTGCAATCGAAGGTGTGAAAAGGTTTGACTTCTGTATTTTAATCAATATTAAGAATTACATGGATACTCATTCTGTCAAAACGTCAATATTTTCCATTGTGAAAAATGAAGTTTAATTCTTGAGCGATAATTTAATTTTGTTGAAAAAATATCTAGATATTTGTATAACGTAGTGATGTATCTTGATCAATACATCTTTTCAATTTCTTGATAATAGGAATTATATTTAAATAGTAGGCCATCGTGAGTATCATAGAAGCTTGTTTTAAAATCTTGCTCTGGTTATGGTAAAAAGTAAAATCACAAAAAAACTGAACTCCGAGGAAAATTCAAAACGGAAAGTCCCTAATCAAAAGGCAAAATGAAAAGCTCAAACACTTCAAACGAAAGGATAACTACTGTCCTATTCCTGGCTTGGTACAGGTATTTTCTTATGTAGAAAATGATGGATTGAACCTTGTTGTATAGCTAACTAAACCTCTCACTTCACTTGATAGTCGCATCAAGTTCCATTATATTAATAACCATGCGTGAACAAAACAAACAGACATAATAGGTTAAAAGCTCAAAATAGGGGTACATCAGTCAACATTGTGTTATCATCTTAATTACTATAAAAACAAACAAATGAAGCAAAGGAGGTTGCTATAAAATATTGCTCTAGTTATGGTACATAGTATATAGATTGTTTTCATGACGTTCAACTTAAAAAAAAAAGGTCATATGAATAAGGTCAGATGAGTGGGCTCTGTATCTAATCTGTCTCATTTAGCAAGTGAACAGATGGTGTCTACTTCTCTTATAGACACAATAGTGTAATGTAATATGACGTTAGTATCACCTTCGATATCGGTTATTGGGATTAATTTACACAATTTGTACAGATCAAACTAATCTGTTAAGCATCCGTGATGTAAAAAAATGGATACAGATTACTGTTACTGAAAAGTTCAACCATATTATGTTATATGAAAGGGACTAGTGTGATTTGAAAAAAATCCATGTCTCAAGAATTTGACCCAGTTTAGTCTGCTGTAAAGTAACACTCATTAAAGGCCTTCATGAATTTAATTTTCAGATGTGTTCTACCTCAAGAACGCTTTTTTAATATATATTTCTGCATGGAGATAAAAATGTTGGAGTTGGGATCTAGTGCTAAAAGAAATTTTCAACCCAAATTGTGTCTGTCCAAAGTGAAGAATCATGCCATTGTATGTGTTTTGGTTATGTCTTACCGAATTTGTCTGTATAATAATTTGGAGTTGGCAGCAGTTCTCTATAAGGCTTATTGACAACATACAGCTCACAGCTTTCCGTGACATGTATAGTATATGTCTTTTTTTGTATTCTGCTTTTGGTGTCTTTGGACTTGTATTTTGTGTTGTTGAAGTCTTTTTACTTGTATTTTGTGTCGTTGAAGTCTTTTTACTTGTATTTTGTGTTGTTAAAGACTTTTTACTTGTATTTGGTGATATTGATGTCTTTTTACTTGTATTGTGCCGTTGATGTCTTTTTATTTGTATTGTGCTGTTGAAGTTTTTTACTTGTATTGCGCAATTGGTGTCTTTTTATCTGTTTGTGCTGTTGGTGTCTTTTTATCTGTTTGTGCTGTTGGTGTCTTTTTATCTGTTTGTGCTGTTGGTGTCTTTTTATCTGTTTGTGCTGTTGGTGTCTTCACACCTGAATTGTGATATCGGTGTCGTTTTACTTGTACTGTGCTGTTGGTGTTTATTCTATTGTTTGTACTGTTGGTGGCTATTTTCTTGTACTGTGTTGTTGGTGTGGTTTAAATCAAATACACAATTTCATAATTTCAAGTTCGATAAAAACCTAAATAGTAATTTTAAAACCGTGTGTACATATACTTGCACCACTTTTGTATATATGAAAAATTCGAAATTTTACTATGGGAAGTACTACAAATCTTTTTGAAAAAAAATTGGAAGTTGAATTTCTCTGAAAGTATCACTGAAATGAAGTCGTCGGTTTAGGTTAAATTGTAAACGCAGAATGTTGATTGACCAAAGACAAACGCATGAAGAAAAGGACGCAATGATCAGTAACTCTACCTGTTCGGTATGCAAGGAAAATGCTTGAATGATTTTCACCCAAATTAACAATCTAAGTAGTTAAAGCTACGCTTTATTTTCTAGAAATAAGGCTGTTCCTTAGAAAGATCTGCTTAACCTTTCGGAGCACACGAGATAACCTCCAGTTTTGGTGGGGTTCGTTTTGCCTAATCTTTAGTTTTCTAAATTGTGTCTTGTGTACTATTATTTGTCAGTTTGTCTTTTTGTTATGAGCCACGGCGTTATTTTTTTTATCTATGAGTTTGAATGTCCCTCTGGTCTCTTTCGCCCCTCTGTAAGACATTTTCCGCATAAGAATGAGTTTTATCCATACCTTACTTTTTGCAACCACTTGACTGTTACTTAAATCCGTTTTGTTGACCTTTATTTAGCTTTAGTTTTGGTGTTGAAATATGATGCTGCCTCATTGACAAATACCCTACATCTTAATTTATACATATATCATGTAAATAAAATCTATGAAAGGTATCGGAGCTTATCTCCTTTATTATTATTGGTATATTCGATCAACGTGGTAAAACATTTCAAGAAAAATTAATAAATAAAACAATTTGATTTAAATCTAGAAGCTTAGAATACAAGCAAAGCTGGGATACAAGGGTCTGTAAATTTATCTTATAATTCATGAAAGAGCAGGCTTTTATCGTACCAAATCGAATTCCTACGGATAATTTATTTATGTTTGTTTTTCCCTTTTTGTTTTTATTAAAAGTACACAATTGTCCTATAGCTATGTGCAATCCAATGCTCGGTTTTCTATATGCTGATTGAATGTTTAAACAAAAAAAGTTTTTAAAAACCTTTGCATTTCACCTTTAACCAAATACAGTTTTAATCGTCATTGTTATGCATCTCCTACTCATAACACTGCTTTATTGGTTTTGTTTTTGCAAAGTATTAGTTTCCTGGGAAATTCAAAATGTAAAACATTGCTGACGATCTACTTTACGTAGATTTTTCAAAAATTCCTCGACATTCAAAGAAATTACGAAGTATTATTCATCAAATGAAAATTTGGCATTAAAAGTATCTGATTTTTGTCAGAAAAAAGATACATTCCAAGTTTGAAATTAATTTCAAACCTAAGATTATTAATTAAAATATCCTACCTTGATAATAAATAGTTTCCTTATGATTACGTTATGTCACAATGCTACGACGAAACATTAAGTCAGGGTTAAACCATCATGAAGTATTGACTTATATTCTCAAAGGACTAGTAGGTACTCAAATCTATTCAATCAATTTATTTTTTACAGCAATATTAATCTTGTAAATTTGAGTTTTCACAAATCACCGTTTTTGCGTTGTTAAACAAGTGTTTTTCAAATTGAATATCGGTCACCTGTCTCAGGGTTAAAGGTCGAACGTTAGAGAGTTGTCTCATTGGCATTCACACCACATCTTCCTATATCTATATAGTATGGTTTTTGTTATATGATACTAAGAAATGATAGTTAAGTATATCTTCTTTCCTTGGTTACGGAAACTGTAACCCTTTTTAATAGGATAACTTAATAGATGTACAGTTCCAATTACTTTACGTAACTTGAAATATTCCTAAACAGATATTTCAGGTTCAAGAAACTAGAAGGACTGTGATTTTAAACATGTTGATGACGTCATAAAAAAAAGAAGGCAGATAAAAACAATTAAAGAAGGATATAGAGTTATCAATATCAAGTGAAATATACGACAAATAGATATAGGAAGATGTGGTGTGAGTGCCAATGAGACAACTCTCCATCCAATAGATATAGGAAGATGTGGTGTGAGTGCCAATGAGACAACTCTCCATCCAATAGATATAGGAAGATGTGGTGTGAGTGCCAATGAGACAACTCTCCATCCAATAGATATAGGAAGATGTGGTGTGAGTGCCAATGAGACAACTCTCCATCCAATAGATATAGGAAGATGTGGTGTGAGTGCCAATGAGACAACTCATCATCCAAATAACAATTTAAAAAAAAAGTAAACCAGACAAAATATTATTAAAAAAAATATATACACATTAAATAAATGTACCATTTTACTTTTATCGATTTTTATCTATTTTCCTTAAGATAAAAGGAGCACCTGATTTACAAATAAAAAAAAATTATACTACAGAATGATGTGTCATAATATTCTATATATATATAATTTTTCATGGTGAAATTTTCTGTTGTTAGTTAACATTATGAAGCCTTACTGAAATGGGTTTTATTGCTGATTTTACGGAAGAAATCTTATTCTGTCACTTTTAATAGATAAAATACTATACTCCGTTGTGGGGTTAACAAAACAGATTCGATATTGTAACTTGTTAAAAGTTACATGTACTATTTACTGAAATCTTATTTGTTTTCAGTCTTTGATAAATGAGATTCCTAGAGCAGCATCATAATTCAATTGTTTATACTGTATCATAATTGTAATGTTTTACAATTCAACTTTAAGTGTTCTTAAATGTTTGGTAAAATAGTTATCAAAGGTACCAGGATTATGATTTAGTACGCCAGACGCGCGTTTCGTCTACACAAGACTCATCAGTGACGCTCATACCAAAATATTTATAAAGCAAAACAGGTACAAAGTTGAAGAGCATTGAGGATCAAAAATTCAAAAAAGTTGTGCCAAATACGGCTTACATGTAGATAATCTATGCCTGGGATAAGAAAATCCTGAGTTTTTCGAAAAAATTAAAATTAAAAGTTTTGTAAACAGGAAATTTATAAAAATGACCACATAATGGATATTCATGTCAACACCGACGTGTTGACTCCTGGGCTGGTGATACCCTCGGAGACGAAACGTCAACCAGCAGTGGCATCGACCCAGTGGGGTAAATAGTAATCAAAGGTACCAGGATTATAACTTAGTACGCCAGACGTGCGTTTCGTCTACACAAAACTCATCAGTGACGCTCATATCAAAATATTTATAAAACCAAACAAGTACAAAATTGAAGAGCATTGAGGATCCAAAATTCCAAAAAGTTGTGCCAAATACGGCTAAGGTAATCTATGCCTGGGATAAGAACTTTTGATATGACTATATCCCTTGACTCTTATATATTAATATAGAGGTCGACGTTACTATGCGGTATCCAGTGTTTCAACATTAAACTACTGTTTAAATGCAATCATCAAATGGAAGTAGAGGTATTTAATACATCAAAAATGAAATATATCCATATATGCGACAACAAAATAGTGTGTTTAAGGAATTATGTAAAATAAAGGTACATAAGTAACACAAACATAACAATATAAATAAAGAAATACATATGTTAGGATAGCCGAGGCGACAACTATCCACGAAGATCAAAGGACAAAGATTTTGACCGGTCATCATATAGCCGTCAACATCAGCAATAACTATACCGTTCAGTCAGTTATACACAGCGTTGTCAATTTATTTTAAACTTACGAGTTTGAATGTTCTAATGTCATCCTTTGTCTCTCTTTCACACTTCAAAATAATATGATGATAAATATTCAGTCAGGGTCGGACTTGATAAGTCATTTTTATCCTATGATGTAGCACGGCGTTTGAAACTTCTAGTGTTTTTATTTTTGTTTTAGAGGATCGCGTTGAAAACTATTTAGTATCACTAGTGGTGACATCTTATCTGAACCATTCAGTGGTACAATTACTACTTCGAATCCTATATAACCACCATTTTTAACCAAATATTTTAAACTTCAAATTATTTTTCACCAGTTACCAGAGTGAAAAAAGTATTTTACAAATATGGACTAAGTTATTTTAATGAAACAGTTGTCTTGAAGATGTGAGAACCCATTTAAAAATCTATAACAGTATATTTTTGATAATACTTCAAACGAATGATATATCTATACAAAGCCTATACAAAGACTGCAATAGATAATGTAATAGTTTAGTTTAAGTGATTCTAGTTTTACCACCTCTGTGTTTTTGTGGGGTTTGTGTTGTTTTTCTATTTTGTGCTTTGTATCCTCTTATTTTTCTTTTTGTCGTTTTTCGTTTTTTGTTATGGCATTTTCATTTTTTTTCGACTAATGATGTCCTTTTAGTAGTTGGGACAACATCCCTAATGCGCCTCGAAATGAGGAACTCAAAAATCACGTGTAAAGAAAAAATCTCTGTGTAGTGATATTGGACATATGCAGTTAATAAACAGTCAAACATGTACATGTATTAAGGAAATCATGAATTATTATTTGTAATGCACACTAGCAAATCACAAGATATTGTCTTTTCTCAGTGAAAAAGGGGGAGGATCAACAAAACTTTTGAAAACAATATTGCTGCACCTTTTCAACTATTAAGCTAGTTAGCTAGCACTCGTTGCTGCTAATATAAAAGATTTAAATGAAGGTTGATAAGCCACAAGGGAGAAGCATTTTTCTTTCTTTGCGATAAAACTTTCAAGAATTTGATTTTTGCTCTCTCAATAATACTTATGTATCTAAACCAAATAATAACACAGCCTGAGTAATTTTTTTTTGTCTTATTTCAGTTCCAGACATATCATTACTTTTTAACCTGAGATGGCAAACTAGAGGTTTTAAAAAGTCCTGAATAACTGGTAAGCATTTTGTTTTATTTGGCAAGCTCTAAATTGATTATATATGGTATTTATGCAATTCAAATTACAGTCGGTATGTTAAAAATATACTGATATGAAAACTGTTGCTATGGTCTAGGCATTAAATGAAAATGCTTGGTTACTGATCTTTTCGACTCCATATTTCAAGTTAAACCTTGCGGCAACTGTTCTTCATGTAACACTGCAAACTATAATTAGCATTATTTTGATATGTAGTTAGTTAATGACGCCATATTACGTGTGATGCCACAACGTTTCATTTAAAACCACATGCCGATATCTCACTGATAAAAGATATTCACTGAAATACATGTAAAAAACATTTTTTCTCAAATAGAATTATGTGAAAGAACAAGTTTTGAAAAATTTGCACTTCATTGCACTCTAATTATCTGATTCAAATGACTTTTACAGTTGTTTATAGTGGTTTCTACAGTATAAAATACAAGGTTTCCACTGGCTAGAATAATTAAGTATTTTGGTGGTTTTTTTTATCAAATCTTCATTTTTGCATAATTTCTCTGTCAAAATGCCCTTTTAGGCACCAGAAAATTTTATTGAATGCTTTAACAGGGTCTGTGTGTTGTAATTTAAGGTTACATTCAGATGTTTTGTCCTTCTTTTGACTAGTGAAGGTATACTGGAAGAAATTAATTATGCATACACTTTGTATTCAAAATAAATAAATATAGCGATAAAAGTGTCATTATCTTATAGTGCTGAAACAACTTTATTTTTTTTTCAGAAATGGACAAAAATACACAGATTTATTCACAATGACATACCGATGAAGATCACATAAAAATATTTGGAAAAATCAGAACTATGGATTGCAATATGGGACAACATCCCTAATGCGCCTCGAAATGAGGAACTCAAAAGTCACGTGTAAAGAAAAAATCTCTGTGTAGTGATATTGGACATGTTTCTATTTTTAACAAATGACTGAACTTAATTATTTGTGGTGATTAGGAAAGTAGAGGATAATAGAATAAATGTGTAAAAACTATGGAGCTATTGAATGTGTTCAAAGTATTAAATTTTCAAAGAACTTATTGTGTTAAAAAGGGGATATTTTACCACAAGGAGCCGCATCACAAAAGGATGTTCGGGGTTTGCTTATTTACGGAAAAAGTAATCGCACTTCGTACCCCGAGAATTTAACCACATATGTGAAACTGTCACAGCTTCGAAACGAGCTATCATACATATCCAAGTTTACGATATGGACTGAGCTACAGGAAAAAACGTTACCATTACCGCCTATGTAAAAACAATTAAAGATATTGAGCCAGTTATCGCCTCTCTTTTTAATACTTTACTGCGCAACTGGTGCAGAAACAAATGATACCGTTAACGTTATTACAAGCATTTTCATATGAAAATGGTCTATAAGCTGATTTATCTAATCAGTATACATTAACATACCAACGCCTATGAAAGCTTATCAAACCATCTAAACACATCCGACTATACGATATGAGTTTTGTTCAGCGTTGAAATAGCTATTTCTCCCCACCTCCTTCGGTCTCTGGAGGACACTTGTCCTATTGGCAATGCAAATCGTCATATTAATATAAATATGGGAGAAATTTCAAGCAGAATCGAATGTGCTCCGATCGGAATGAGACCACCTGCATCGACATGTCATACAACTCATGCCTTGAATGCAAACATTACAGTTGTTCAAATGGATTTATAGAACGAAACCTTCTAGATGTATATCATTACATGAAAAAGTTGCCTTTATCATCTTTATAAAGCAATGTCGCTTTTATTAATTTTTATCTGAAAATAGGCATTTACACTTTTAGAAATATCAATATCAAAACGAGATTTTTTTAATTTTTTTTTCATAATTCAGTGATTGAGTGGTGCCGTTTTATACCATCCCTAAATTTACAGATCATACAAGTCATACAAGTGAAAGGGTTAGCTAGCTATAAAACCAGGTTTTTTCGACCATTTTCTACATTAGAAAATACCTGTACCGAGTCAGGAATATGGCAGTTGTTATTCATTCGTTTGATGTGTTTTATCATTTGATTTCACCATGTGATTAGGGATTTTCCGTTTTGAATTTTCCTCGGAGTTGAGTATTTTTGTGATTCTATTTTTTATAAATATTCTGTTACGAGTTTTGATATAAGGTAAACGATTGTTTGAATTGGTTAAATACGTGAAGGTTGTTTGATCCTACATACAAACAGTTTATACAAACATATATAATACAAGATATTTACTCATATGGTTTTTGTTATATGATACTTTTGTATATCTTCTTTCCTTGGTTACGGAGACTGTAACCCTTTTTAATATGATAAAATTAATAGGTGTATAGTTCTAATTACTATACGTAACTTGAAATATTCCTAAACAGATATTTCAGGTTCAAGAAACTAGAAGGACTGTGACTTTAAACATGTTAATGACTTCATCAGAAAAAGAAGGCAGAGATATTTTTTTTAACAAGATATAGAGCTATCAGTACATGAGTATAAAGTGAAATATACGACAAAATGTTATCAAAAAATATATACACATTTAACAATTGTACCATTTGACTTTTGTCGATTTTTATCTATTTTCCTTAAGATAAAAGCAGCACCTGATTTGAACATTAAAAATACTATAAAATGTGTCATAATGTTCTACATATAGTTTTCTTATCGAGAAATTTTCTGTTGTTAGTTAACGTTAGAAACCTTATACTGAAATTTCCGCATTTGAATAGTTTTATGGCTGATTTTACGGAAGAAATCTTATTTTGTCACTCTTAATAGATAAAATACTGTATTCCGTTGTGGGGTTAACAAAACAGATCCAATATAGTAACTGTTTATTTATTTCAGTCTTGTTACAGATTAATTTGATAAATGAGATTCCTAGAGATAAACTGAGTATTAGCATCTTTATTGAACCGTTTATATTGTATCATAAGTATTACTTTTGTCAATTCAAATTTAATTAGTTGATAATATTTGGTAAAGCATTTGAGTTGACTATATCCATTGACTCTTTTATTATAGAGGTCGGCGTTACTATGAAGTACCCAGTGTTTCAACATTAAAACAGACAACAAATGGAAGAATGTTTTTTGTCAAATGTTCATATAGAACTTGAAAAAATTTATGGTTGTGGAAGTGTTTATATACAAAATTACATCAAAATATCAAAAAAAATTTTGGCAAGATGTTCTGAAAGCATGGCAACTTCTCAGAGAAAAAGATGGGAATGCTTTCTTGCTAGTCCAATTTGGTTTAACAATAATATAAAGGTAGCAAATAAAACTACTATTTATAAAGATTGGTTTGAAAATGGTATAAGATTTATAAATGATATTGTAAATGAAGATGGGACTCTTTTCTCTCATAAAAAAATAGAAGAAATGTATCAGATAAATGTGAATTTCATGAGATATAATGGTATTATATCTGCTATACATCAATCATCAAAATCATTTGTTGAAAAAAATCACAAATTAGAACTACCTTTAATTCCATCTGTTATTAAAAACTTGTTAAAAGTTCAAAAGGATCTAAAGATATGTATATTGTTTTAAATAAAAATGGAAGTGGTCCCACTAGTCAGTTAAGATGGACTGACATTTTTGGAAAAAAATGTATAAACTGCCATTTGTTGTCACAAATAATACTAAGTTACAGTGGCTACAGTATAGATTCAATCATCGAACCTTAGCTACAAACAAATTTCTTCATAAAATCAAGATTTATGATAATCCAAATTGTACATTTTGTAATATAGAATTTGAAACATTATAACATTTATTTTGGGAATGTGAACATACACAAGTATTATTAGAATAGATTGAAAATTGACCAATGGAATAAGTGTTCTTTTTACAAAATAAGTTTATTTGTTTGGTAACATTGCAAAACTATCAAAAGGCAATGCAGAAAATACTCTTTTTCTAACCATAAAGCAATATATTTATAATTCCAGATGCTTTAAAAAAAACTGTCAATAAACTCAGTAAAACAAAAGGTGAAATATGACTTGTGTATGCAATGGACAAAACCTGGCTAGTTTGAATGCAATCATCAAATGAAAAAGGGATGTATTTCATCTATTTTTAAAACATATATTGACTGAATAGAAAAAACCTTTCTAAACGACAGAAGCGACGACAACATTATTTTTTAAAGACATCATGTAAAATTTAGATACATTTGTAGCACAAACATAATAATTAAACAGAAAGGGTCTATAGTATGGCATCCGATTATTAAAGAGCAGAAAACAGCCGAAGGCCACCAATGGGTCTTCAATACAGCGCGAAAATCCCGCAACCGGTGGGGTGCTTCAGTTGGTCCCTAAATAAAAATGTATACTAGTTCAGTGATAATGGACGTCATAACTCGAAAATATATAAAAGAAACTATAATTAAAAAGTATACAAAAATAACAAAGGCCAGAGGCTTCTGACTTGGGACAGGCGCAAAAGTGTGGCGGGATAAACATGTTTTTCGATATCTCAACCCTCTCCCTATACCTCCAGCCTATATAGAAAAATAAACACGCCGCGTGCAAAACGCAAAACCATGTATTCCCAGACAAAAATACAAATATGTCATCTCTAGCCGATTTAGGTATACATTCTTTAAAAAAGTGATCACGGCCCTAGTTAAAAAGACAGAAAGAAAAGTTATGGAATATTAAGTAGTAGCCAACACGAATAGCAGTTTGTCGGGGTTGCTTGTTTAGTTTGGGAAGTCAATACACAGAAAGGACATTTGAATATACAGAGGAGACAAGACTATAAGCTGAGATGAAGTCATGTTGTGATTATGGCTTTCCCATTTTACTCTCCGTGTTGCGTACTACCTTGGATGAAGTACATTAATAATATAAAAATAATCAGATGAGTACCAATAATAAACTGTCAATAAGAGACCAAAATGACGTAGATGTTAGCAAGTATAGGCCACAGCACAGCCCTCAACAATGCACTTACAAGTATTATTTACGTTAGACTACTTCCACATTGTGTGCTGTTTTGTTGGCCATCACAACAACAAAAAGCTTATGAGCACCTGGAGATTTTTCTTATCCTAGAAATAGACATAGTATGAATCCTCTATTAATTTCTTAATTATTTTCGAAATGTTATTAAATTTTGATATACGGATAATTATGAAGGAATGGTATGGGTAGTTCTACATTTTCATTTAATGGTGATTAAGTATTGATTCTCTCTTGAAATGAATGCCTTGAAGGAAATATCTTTTAAACTGTAGTTCAAATGTTGTCCAAACTGATTACAATTGTGATGCTATCATTTAAGTTGTTCTATTGCTTCCGGAGATTGTTATTTTTTCCGTATTTGTTTAAGATTTAATAAACAGACGTTTGGTGATTCTACTTTACAATGATAGGATTAATTGACATCAAAGGATCAAAAAGCAACGTTGCCACAGTTTTGTTCTGTAAATGTTGTACGTATTAGGCATATAGATATAAGATCTGGTATACGTGCCAACGAGACAGCTCTCCATACAGGTCACATTTCGAAGGAGTAAACCATTATATACACATGGAAAAAAGTATTGCAACACCTTGTTTTTTTTAAACTTGAAAAATCAGTCTCTTATTTTGGATGGAATATGATAAAATATTTGTAAAATAATATTGAAACGTAGTTAATGATGACATTGGCATTAAAACGAACAAAAAATTAATGAAAAAAAAGTTTTATCTAACCAAAATTTTTATAACAAAATGAAGTGTTTTTGATACAAAAAAATGCATTTTACAACTTTTGCTGTAGTCGAACTTTACAATGTCAGACATTTCAAAACTAATCTTTAGATGATTGTTCACATCATGGTTGATCGTTATACGCCAAAGAATTAGTACTTTGTGCGCAGCCTCCATTTAAACGGATAACCGCATCTTAACGTCTTCTGATTCCTGCCATAAGTCGACTAATTTGTTGCTAAGGTAGCAGCAACCATTCTTGACGAAGGGTATTGTTTATTTCATGACGTGTTTGAACTCGGATGTCCTTTCGTGCACTTTACGCCCAAGAGTGTACCATATATGCTCGATATGGTTCAAATTCGGACTACGATTGGGCCAAGGAAGATAAACCGAATTCCATTGGAACAATGGATCTTCCTCCACGACGCCAATTTCCAACTTTGGCGAACTCTGCACTATATTGGATACGCGAATCAGTGTGTCTGTTCGTAGCCAAAGGTCCCCGAAATGGTATTATCGCACGATAACCAGTAGCGATGAGCCAATCTCGAGCAGTTCTTGTTAAAAGGCTCCTGTATGGTCATCACTCTCTTTTTAGGATTGTATTGTTTGCAATGGGTTTCCTTCCGACCAACCTTCATTATGCTTGATTTTCACTAGCAGATGTTATAGGGGGTCTTCTTGACCTCGGAAGGTCTTTAACATCGTTTCTTGACTGATTTTTATTCTCAAAACGACTTCTAGTGGAATGGTGATGACCAACAATACGTGCAATTGTCACAGCGACATACCTGCTTCCCTCATGCTGATTATCTCCCATCTTGCTGCAGTTATGAGTTGTGGATGACCAATTACAAGGTCTCAATCACATAAATTTATAAACTTGGTTATTTTAAGTGTTGATAACAATGAGGATAAAAACAGCTGTTTTAGTGTTTACGAGTACAGTACCTGCATGTGCAGATAAAAACTGATAGAGTCGATATTTATTGATTAAACTCAGGTGATATTTGAATAATGTTTAATTAGTTCTATTTCAACAAATTATTTAACAAAAAAATTAAAAGTGTTTTTTTAATTTGAATTTCAATTTGGTGTTGCAATACTTTTTTTCCATGTGTATAGGTCAAAGTACGATCTTCAACTCGGAGTTTTGGCTCACACCGAACAGCAAGCTATAAAGGGCTCGAAAATGACTAGTGTGAAACCATTCAAATAGGAAAACCAATGGTCTAACCTATATAACAAACGAGAAACAGAAACATTTATGAAAAACATCAACAAACGACAACCACTGAACATCAGGTCCTGATTTTGGGCCTTAAATGATGTATTTAAGATATTTTCTTTTTTAGATAACGACAGATATTATCATTAACGCTACTAACCAGTTCAGTTGTATTGTGAATATTTAAAGAAAATATTGTATTACTTCAGATGGAGTTTTTGTTATATATTGTTCTTCTTTTTGGGGGTATTTATTTCAAAAAAGTATTTTGTTTTTATTGTAAACTGAAATACAGCAATTCAAACTAGATATATCGATATTTTTTGCTGATATTTAAATAGTCCAATTGTAAATATTCTGGCATACTCGGGAACAAAGTTAATAACAAAATAAATCAAAATTATGTAGATTCTACAAGGTTAGTTAATACCTGCCGAAAGACAAGGTAGTTAAAGTGCAACTGGAAAGAGGGTAGATCTGAAAAAGGACATTGTCAAGATAATTGTTTTTGGAACTGGTCAAGAACGGATCCCCAAGTGTCAAAAAGATTTTGCAAGGGTTACTATACAATCTGTGATCACGAATATCCGATAACAACAAGGCATCGGATTTAGCGTCTCAACAAGACATTTTGTTAAAACAGTCTGAAGCAGCAAATCAGACAACTCATCAGAATGTGTCTTATTTCCCTAAGGAAAAAGTTCCGGCAAAAATATTCTTTAAACCCTCTCACCCATGTGACACAATATTAATGCCTGGATGAGACGTACAAGTATTTTAGAACAACTGTTGATATAAAGTTACCGGCGGTGTTTTGATAGAAAATCATCTATTCAACAGTTCAATTTGTGTAGCAAAATGAAGCTGAAATCAAATGGATAATTCAAACAAGAACAAAACTACTCTACAGCACACTTAATTGGTGGATCAAATGTAATGGGAAATGTCATATGTGAAGTCGTTCTATTTTTTAACCTGTATTTTGATATTGCACCAAAAAGGAAGGATCGAAAATATCGATGCATAGGCGGGTTAACTGCACTCAGCAATATTTTTATTAACTGTTGAACAATTGAAGGTACCACCCTGAAAATATAAAAGTAAATAATATTTCCTTTTTTCTATTAGACTCCAAAGTAGGAGTATTTTTTTTTTACCAAATTTATCTTAATTTTGAAAGTTGATACTTATCTCCAATCTGATAAACTTTATTAAATTGATTTCTTGTTGGCCAAACATCCTTCATGTATATATGTTGAATTGGATTGCTTGAATTTCAGGATATGTACATCTATTTTTGATGAAAACACATTATCTAAAATTTAGCCAACGACCAATTCATATTTTAACATGATATTTTAATTTTGTGTAATTGGAAAAGTTAATTGTATTTCGTAAAATCGTTAGGGATTGAATACTTGAAATAGTAGGATTGAAGAGCTATTAATACTTAATAATTTCATCGTTTACATTTGATATCTTCCTACACAGTCTGAATTGAATAACCAGCAGCATTCAAGAATAATCCTTTGTTTTTATATCTTTAGTTTTATTATTGTCCATTAAATGTTGTGGTATTCAGATATATCGCTACAGGTTAATTCATTTAATTCTTAACATGGAGATACCCTTGGCGCACATTTGACATATTTATCTTATGAAATATTTTATGTAATTAGTTTTACTGATTACTGATACCGCATTTACAGTGTCATCTCGATAATAGCAATATAAGTGATTTTATAGATTCCGCTATACGGAATGAATGAATAAATGACCATATTTCTCGTGTACTAATGTTAGAAAGTTTTAGATAAGATACTTAAACTCGTAGCTTGATACTTTGGACTGTAACAAAAACAAAGAACTTCTGTTAATATGATCAAATCTTCATAAATAAACAGACGAAGTTCAATAGAAGTCAAATTAAGGTGGTACCTAACACTACAGGGAGATAACTCTGTAAAATCAGCTAAACGTTTTAATTACGTCGTGTTGTAAAGGTCTTCTCAATGATCAAAATTGGTGTTTGTCAAACTGCTATATAACCAGTGTAATTTTTCTGATAAAATGGTTGGTTCAAAATTTTTGAAATTTATATATTTTGGTTAAAGGGTCAAAGTAAATACTTTGTCAAAATTTTATGAAAATTAAACTAGCCAAATTAATTTTAGTGAAAGTGTTGGGTACCACCTTAACGAGTTGTTGGGTTAGAAGGTTAGTATTTGTGTGGGGTTAACTAGAATATCATAAAGCTATAGACCTTCACTTTTGCAGTAAAAGTATATTCAAAGTTCAACTTTGCTTGAGGTAGTTGGAACCTTAGTTTCTAGATAATACTTTCAAAATTTCTCTATACGGAGAATTTCAAAAAAGATTTTTACAAAACAGTAACTATTGGAGCCAACAGAGCATTAGTTATAGGCCATTCAAGGCATTATGGATAAATAAGTCATTATGAAATATAGAAAAAAAACATTTAACTAATAAAACCCTTTGATATCAACTGACCTAGACAATATTCATGCAATAATCCTGTTAAAGGTTGAAACTGTCTTTTAAAAACATATACGCTTGGCTAAGTGATGGCGTCACTAATCTTAAACTTATTTGACTATTGTAATGGGTCGAGTACAATTTTGTGGTTATGAGATAATATAATCAAAGAAATTTTTGCCGGAAGGGATAACCCGGATAATGAAGTCGTTATATTCTGGAGATCTAAGATGGCTATACATTAACGTGTAGGAGAGTCGACCACCGTGGGTTTGGCAAGCTTTGACTTCCTCTAGAAAAATAGAATCATTTAAATTAAATTATGGTTCTATAGACTTGGATCAGACCGTCAAGTAAGCTTGAGGTAATAATGACTTCAAAATCATCACACATATTTTGTTATGGGTACCACACGAAGACACAATGTGTCGGGAAAATAATCACTCTTTGACTGAAGCTAAAATTTACACTTTATGAAACTGCTTCGGTCATTTTTTTCTTCTTTAATTAATAAACAATAACTTAAGTAATATTAAAATTATTATTTAAATAAAATGAATGGTGATCACGGTTATAACAATTTGTTTTTCCTAATTTGAATTCCAGTTTCATGAATTTTATTTGCTATATTTTACAGTCAGATGTTTACCTTATGCACAAACATTCAATCTCACCTGTACACTGACACAGTTGTTAAATAAACACATACGAAGACTTTTGCATCTGCTGTAATAAAGCAAGTACAAATGACCAATAAAATGCCAAGTATGCATGTCAAAATACAGAGTGTACGTATATCAGATTCGTTTTTGGTTTGATCGTGTTGATGTGTATTCACTACCGCAAATGAACTATGTCTAATTTTTTGCATAAGTCTACGATGTCTGGAAAAAAAATCTTCTTTCTTATTTAAGTACATCAAAACTTCGGGAATCAAATAACAGATTGTTTTGTTTTTTAATTTGCATGCTTTTAAGTTAATCTCGTTTACTTACTTATGCTTATTATTTGATTTTAAATTTAAGCTTAAGCTAAACTTACGCTTAAACACGAACACTGTTGTTCTTTCGCTTTTTTTAAAGCCATTTAATTTGATGTTCGTGTTAATATGCCAAGTCTTTGCTATGTTGACTCATAATGAATCGAATAGTGAGTGTAACTCACAAAGGGTGATGTTGAACGAGTTGCAATGTGTATTCTTTAAATCCTGGATTTACGTTCACCAGATATGCTTTACCAACATATATAAAAGCCAATGGTGCATATGTAAATAAACACGTGGAGAGTCAGGAAAATGGAAATTGTTATATTATAGTTCGTTTATGTGTGTGTTACATTTTAGTGTTGTGTTTTGTTGTGTCGTAGTTCTTCTCTTATATTTGATGTGTTTCCCTCAGATTAAGTTTGTAACCCGGATTTTTTTTTTCTCAATCGATTTATGAATTTCGAACAGCGATATACTACTGTTACCTTAATATACGACCAACAGGTCCATAGTAAGTACAGCCAAATTTATATTGAAGGACAACTTTTCCTTGGGAGTTTATTCACTAGATTCTTAATAATTTCCTAAATTATTAACGAGATGAATAAAATTTCTACCATTAAACATTGTTTTGTATCAGTTTTTATCGAAATTTGAAGTATATAATTGAACCATAGAAATAATCGAGGTGAAAGTTAATTTGCGACGTCAAGTTATTTCAAAGACTTAGTTGTAAGAATAACGGTAATGCTTACGGTACAGCTACACTGCAACACTCGTTTCATAAAGTTGTCCCTTATACCGTTAACCATACGTTTTGTAGATATATCATAACTATAGATTTTAAAAATTCCACCCCTATCTCTGTCTTTTAACCAGTTTTCAATTCTGAAGTGCTTTGACAATTTTCCAGTTTGGTATTTATTGTACACTTTTGATAGTTTCCTTTAAATTTCTAAACATATTTTATTTAATTTATTCGAGGCAGGTAAGAGCTATATTTGGTTTTTCAAGCGCCTTTCTTTTGTTGTTTACGCATGCAGACATCTTGGTGCCTTTTGTTCTTTTGTACTGTGAGGTTGCTACATGTCATTGATGTAAATCCCACCTGTCGTATTTTGACCAAATTATCTCGGACTTTTACTGACGGAGGTTGGGTGCTTCCAATTTGATTTCGGTTCATTATTCTTATAACATGTATTTTGTTCCATGAATATCTTTCGTCACTTTAATTACAATAAAAATTGATACTGAAGTATAACTTAAACAAGAATACCAATAATAAAACTTAGATGTAAACAACTTATATTTGACTGATTTCCTTATAATCGAAAATACTCTGTCGAACGAGTTGTGAACAGCAGTATGCATAGGCAGCATAGTAATAATTTTGTGTCATATTGGGAACCGTCTGGAAGTGACTAGAATAAGAACAATGCAATTAACTTTGTCTCAGATTAATTATTACCCTTTGATTGGTGGCAAAACTGGAAGGAAGTCTATCATCTGTTCTGGACAAATACATTACAGATCATTGTATAATTATGTTTCGTTACAGTTTCTCACCCTGATGTAATTATATGTACAGAGCATAATTTTTGAGCTATCGAATAATTAGTGACCTACGTCAATAATGCCATAACCAAATTTCTTGTCTATAGAAAAGAAGGTGATAACAATTGTCATTTAGTACTACACTGACAGCAGTAATTATAAATTTATTTTCCAATATAAAAATGTCCTTTTTAAGAATAACTTTAACGTTTTGAAAGCTAACAGTATCATCTTGGTACCTTTCCTCCATTGCAACTGCACTTGATCAATTTTGATGGACCAAAATTATAGTACAACGAGACTTTACAAATGGCAAGTAGTTGGGTTTTTTTTTTAAATTGAAACATGATAGCACAGTGTGCAAAGTATCTGGGTACTATATTGATTCTTCATTGCCTATAAGCTATTACAAATTCTTGGTTTTACAGAGTGATAATATATCATTCTCAAAGACAGTTTACTATTTGGTTGTTTCTCTTAAACTGTTTTTAAACACCAACACATATTCTAACCATAATTGGTTGTCGTACTGAATAGACTAGGCACACATATGATGAGGAATGGCGGATAGTTATTTTTGACTAACATTCACTGCCACACATTTCATGCATATACATAAACAATACAATAGGTATGTTAAACTCGATTGGGATGAAAGGTGACAACCCCTTGAATATTTAACAAAGGGATTCATTTATGACAGAGAATGTACACGTGGCACTCACCTTTGAAATAAATATTAAATTAAACGATTCCGTTCCGAATGGACGTGGCGACGTTTTCACACACCCTCTTTTATGTGAGTTTTACTGCCGTAAAGGAGAACTCTCAAACTAGGTGGCCATATTTTGTATCCTGTGCACTTATTGGAGTTAATCGTTTTCAATTGGAATTGGTTTTGACCTATTTATTTCTGAATACATAAGTCGGCAGAATTGAATTTGAAAGTAATTGACGGGTACCAACACCTCACAAATTGGATAAATGGTTTAATTCAACAGTTAAACGATCCAATTAACAAATCAATGAAACTCAGTCACAATAATCTTTGTTATCTATGATTCCAATATTAGAATTATGATATTATGTAAGCATGCTCATAAGCTGTAATAGATTTACACAAAAGCATTTCCATAAATACAGATGTAATTGTCTATACTGAACTATTGCCGTGTATCTGTTTAGATTTAACAGATTTATAACCATCAGGTATTCGTTCATTAGCTTTCATTTGTAACATGTGTTTCAAATCACAATGAAAACCTTCCTAATTTTGAGAAAATAGGTTTCTAAAATCTGGTTTAGTTATGTTAAAGCCGCTTATTAATTGAAGTCAGTTCAAAAGGAAATTTTCAATACATCTTCGCGCCTTATTGAAATTCGACACACAAATTGCTTCCAAGAATTAAAGGTAGCAATGTTACCTGTTGAGAATTGAGCATATTTTGTTTTCTTTTCATAGGTATTGAAGCACATGACCATCAAAACTGGTTTCTGAACATGTTTAAGTTGTTTATTATCGTAAGGGAATCGATTTTTTTATCTGTAAAACAAAGCATGATAGTAAATAAAAATAAATGTCTACTGCATGCTTTGCCAGATGATTATAAAACTACAGCATACTAATAGTATTTACTTAAAAGTAGAAGGTATTTTGTTTTGTATAAATAAGCTTTTTTATCAGATTAATTTCTTTTTTGCAGTGCTATATTGGCTTTGTTTATTTCCTTTGATCAAAATCAATTTACCGACCTATTGAATTAACTTTAAAAGAAAATGCTGGTTATTCTAAGCGTTTTTTTTATTTGAATCAAAAATTAAAATGACCGATTTCTGATCTTCTGCAATCAAGGCATTAATCTAACTGATGAATCTGTAATAACACAGGATTTGAATACACATTCTTGATATAACTATATACATTACAATTTTTCTGGCTGTATAACAATTATTTTTTACAATATAGTGCGAAATGACCAAAGAGTAAAATATCTTTTATAAATATTTACATATTAACATATTTCCTGCATGTTAACATGCTATGCCCATCTTTCCGGATCACCTGACCAACCCCCAGTTTTGGGTGGTTTGTGTTGCTCTGTGTTTTGTATACTGTTGTTTATCCTATGTCCGGTTTTTTTTTGTTTTTTTTTTTTAAACTGATATTGTCATTTTGTTTTAGTTTGAATACCCCTTTGACATCTTTTATTTCTCGTTTTCAAGAGTATATGCTACTAAATGATGTCAGAATGTGACAGTATAAAATTTTAATTTTACCAAACAACAAAATGTATAACATATATCATTTAGCATGGATGTGTACATAAAATTATTTCACAGTTACATGTAAAACATTGCACCAGTTTCTAATTTACTGTATACTTGATCATATTTGATTGTCATTATTAAATATATATAAAAAATGAACAATAATCCTAATTCACCTTGAAGCATATTTTTCTTGTTTCTTTACGGAATGTATGATCGAAGAATCCATATATAAAGGGATTTACTACATTGTTTACAACATTCATTTCCCGGATAACGGACAATATTGTCAGATTGGTTTGTGAGATTTTTCCGAAGAATTTCGGGTCATGCAATGTTATAAACAACAAGATCAAACGAGGAGAGTACGATATAATGAAAGCAACACCAATGGCCATGAACATAATTGAGTAACGGTGTGAAAATGACATAGTTGATCGATTCTGGGTATCGCTTTCGGTACTGGAATTAATATTTGTTTGACTGTTATTCTGAGCACCTTGTGAGGAATTCTTTTGGGGTTTAAAACTTGTTTCTGTGTCTGATAAACTCACGTCTGGGTCCACGTTCAATAAATCAGATTGAGCACATACACTAACTTTATGTCTGCTAATAACATTATTGCAACTTTTTCTACGGTGCTTAGCTCTAAATTGTTTAAAAATTGTCCGTCCGATGCAGATATTTAAAATAGTTAAAGCCACCATTAAAATCAAAGAGCATGCAGATGCGAAAATTATGTATGCCAAAAATCCCTGGCCATAATGAGATTTAACATCCGTATCACATACATATCCAGTGACGTTGGTCTCTGGATTTATAACTTCTATTTCGTCATTGAATACTATTAATGGTGCAGAGACGGACACAGCAACGAATATACACACAATCAACGAAAATCTTTTACAAGTCAGCGTCATTTGTTGTCCAAAGGGACGACATACTTTCAAGTACCTTTGTATCGCTATCACTAACAGAAGGAAAATCGAAGCTATAGCAGTTACGTTTGTAGGAAACCACACAGCTTTACATAATACGCTTCCTTGAAACCGTACGGGGTTAAAGTTCATAGCCAACTCCAACGAAGATCTACATACACATGCTAATAGGTCAACAACTGCCAAAAAGGGAATGAAATATCTGTCATCCTTTTTCTTATTCATTCGAAAAGCATAAACAAGTACGACAACGGCGTTTCCAGATGTTCCGAGAATAAGATAAATTCCAAGAATAACATCATTTATTATATAATGCTGTATTAGTTCATTATTCCACTCAGATAATTTGTCATAAGTAGTCCTGTTCATTGTGTCTGAATCAAAGAATTTCAGCTCACTGTCCATCAAGGCATAGTTATTTTATCACATTTTTACTGTGTTAAATAGTTTTAAAAAGTGAAAAGATCCTGTATTGTAATTAATACCACATGTCGAATAATCTCGGTTTGTTGTCGTAACTTCTTCGATCCGGGAAATAATTTATTTTACCAACATTCAGTGTCTTCCCACGTTGAAATATTGTCACGGCTGAAACGAATCATAATGCCGTTTCTATTTTCGCTATTTAAAGGACTTTAAAACTTCCGTGCGTTGTGTTCTGTTATCTGAAATGAGAGTCATGTATTTATATTGTTTCGTATCAGTAAATTGTTCTATTCTATAACTTATTAATCCAGCTTAACAATAGAGAATAACTGATTGAGAGCTGATCAATGATTCAATAATTTACGAGAATTTTCTGTAGAAATGAAACAACAATATTGAATTGGAATAATTTCAACTCAATGTGTTCATCATCAGTAAATTAATAGCCGCAATTAGATTTTCAATCGCGACCAGAGTTGCACTTTCAGATGTAAAGCTATCGTAATGATGGTTAAACTCTCTTGTGTTTAACATTAACTTGTATAAAATGTAAACAGACCGTCATCTTCATCAACAAATGATAATTGAACATCGATACCTAACTGAATTGAAGCCAAGAAAGTCACACTCAAAACGCCGTTTGTAAAAGACAAGGAAACCGAACGTGTCATAACTTAACATTCAATTTGACTTATGCCTTGTGAGACTATAAATCATCTCGCAATATTTCTATTGCAGAATGGCGAACTCGGTTAATTACCTTATTCTAATTTGTTGCTTATGCCATGCAAACAAACGTTTCAGCGGCTATGTCAATTAAAAAATCGAAATGCCTTAGTACTTCCTTGTCGATTTTAATCGTAAGTACATAAATGATAGAATAGCATGGCGATTTGTCAACAAAGAACAATATTAATTGAATG
The DNA here is from genome assembly GCF_963676685.1 of Mytilus edulis. NCBI lineage: Eukaryota > Metazoa > Mollusca > Bivalvia > Mytilida > Mytilidae > Mytilus > Mytilus edulis. The sequence continues at coordinate 51,113,443 of NC_092346.1, read as the reverse complement.
GAATTAATTTTGATAGACAAGTTTCCTCCTTATCAAAATTGCATAGACAGGATGTTTTTTGTAAACACTTTAAAACAGAATGTATTGATTAGAAAAAATAAAATAATATAAAAATATCCATATCTCGACAAAAATATTAAAAGAATATTTTCGGTATTAGATGGATGAATGGCATATTGAATGCATATTCAGAACGAGAATATGTCAATGCGATATAATATAAACCCTGGTAAGTGGTAGACTGATATGCTGAGTCTTGTTTTGAACGTGCTATTCACAAGGTAGCAGGAACAACAGTCATATTCACTTTTTCTTCCTATAGTCCGTCAACATTTCTTTTCTGAGACAAACTTTAACCGTATCTCAAATGATATCGGATATGTTCCTTACGTCGTCACTACAATCCCCTTCCCTTTCCTGAATGTGACCTACCGAATTATACTATTTACCGGATTTGTTATCACATAAGCAACACGACGGGTGCCGCATGTGGAGCAGGATCTGCTTACCCTTCCGGAGCACCTGAGATCACCCCTAGTTTTTGGTGGGGTTCGTGTTGTTTATTCTTTAGTTTTCTATGTTGTGTCATGTGTACTATTGTTTTTCTGTTTGTCTTTTTCATTTTTAGCCATGGCGTTGTCAGTTTGTTTTAGATTTATGAGTTTGACTGTCCCTTTGGTATCTTTCGTCCCTCTTTTAACAATATTAAACCTGATGCCTTTTGTTATCTATTATTCATGTGTTTCTTTGCCTAATACGTTCTCCTATTTATTTGTATTGTAGTCCTGTATTATTGTGTTGTCATTTCAATGTTATATTTAACAATGCCATCAAAGTGCGAGGTTTGACATGGCACAAATCCAGGTTCAACCCACCATTTTTTTCTTTAAAATGTCCTGTACCAAGTCAGAAAAATGGCCATTGTTATATCATAGTTCGTTTCTTTGTGTGTAACATTTTTACGTTGTGTTTCCGTTGTGTCGTTTGTTTTCTCCTATATTTGAGTGAGAATTCACATTACTATAAGATGTGTCACTGTACTTTTCTATCCCAAATTCATGTATTTGGTTTTGATGTTATATTGGTTATTCTCATCGGATTTCGTCTAATGCTTAGTCCGTTGCTGTGTGTGTTACATTTTAATGTTGTGTCGTTGTTCTCCTCTAATATTTAATGCGTTTCCCTAAGTTTTAGTTTGTTATCCCGTTTTTGATTTTTGTCCACAGATTTATGAGTTTTGAACAGCGGTATACTACCGTTGCCTTTATTTAAAAATAAGATATCAGCATTATTTTCGCAAATGAGGTAGAAAATGGACGAAAAAATTTCCTTTCCTCAAATCTTAATGAGCTTGTTTTAACTAAGTCCAAAGTGACAAATCATGTCTGATTTGTAATTATTTACGCATAACACACTTTAATACATCAAATATCTCCTCAGTATCTATGAGAAGTAACGACAACACAGCCGAAACATGTCAACGTTCAGGACACATTCTTATCATATGGAACGTAACGAGGTGACATGGCTCGAAGACTCGAATGTTATCTGTAACTACTCGTTATGGAAATGTGTGAAATGTGCATCTTAATGACAGTTCAATATTTACATTTACTGAAAATCGTTTGTCTGATTTTACTGTGCATGTTTTATTTTAACTGTTCAATTAATGCATCAGTGTTCGTGAATTGACCCGGACATGCGACACGATTTTATAACTTAATGCAAACAAATAATAAGAATTACATAGTCTGGTTGCAGAACGAGTTCAGAGAGAAATATTTGTAAAAAAAAATTAAGGGATTGCAAAAAAAATCCTTCCCATCATGGGAACAAAACATTTAATTAAAACAATTTCCATTCGATACTTTGAAACGTATCACCAAAAACCATTACGACAAGCTCATGAGCAATATCAAAATCCAAATGCATTCACAATTTTTTTTTTAATGATATTGGGAAAAAATTTAGATGAATAAATGGCTTAAAAATAAAAAGAAGACATATCTCTTAGACGTCACTATATTTTATTTCGGTATTTTTGGTATAAAGACAAACCCTTGCAAAAAACTATGACAGCATACATTGTGGGAGTGATGCCCTGCCTTTTTTTGACGTTCCTTTAAAATGTAGAGTATGAAAGTGTTTGTTTAATTTGATAAGTGATGTCGGATTTTTCAATGATTCAACATATCAGTGTATCTAGATTGCCAGAATGATCAATATTATGGAAGTTATCAAGTAAAATGCAGTTACTCTATCTTTTGTTATAAATTTGACGTAACAACGAGATTGATACCATAAAAGTAGATATTATATATAATGGAATCGTACCAATAAATCGTAAATCATGTAATCTGCAATAAACGAGATTGAAATGCTTCCATAAATCATAATCACTAACAGAAGAAATTCCGACAGCTAACTATTAATGAAAATGGTAAAGAAGAAAGGCCTTTTTTTTGCTTTTTCCAATAAAATGGAAATTTCAAGATGACCGTACTTTTATATAGTTACTATATATTAAAAACGATGCCGTGTCGACTATAATTTATTTCATTAAAGTTGAATTTATACACATTCATTAAGATGACAGTACTTTATTGATATTCATTAAGTAGCTACTAAACTGTAGATTGTATGGTCCTTGTGTTATTTTTGGTTTAAATGTATTGATCTGCATTTAAACGATTCTTATGTGATGCATTACCATAACGTAACCATCAAAGATAACAAATACAATTGTTATCATTTAAATTGAAGCTTGAATATTGATATGTTTATGAACCTTTATATGTAGTAATTTCCCCCAAAAAAGCCTGAAAATTACTTCTCGTCATGTCTAGAGATTATGTTTATTGAAACGAAGAACACTTCTGACAAGTATATATTTCAAATCCTTTTAATATCATATTTTGTTTTTATAAATTGCTCATTGTACATGAGGTTTTAAAATTGTTAAACGATGATGACTGATGTACCCATATTTTGACTATTATATTTATTGTGTCTGTTTATTTAACGCATCAATGTAAAAATATCGGAAATTGATGAGACTGTCATTAAAGTGAGAGGGTTAGCGCTATAGAACCAGGTTTAATCCACCATTTTCTACATTTGAAAATGCCTGTACCAAGTCAGGAATATGACAGTTTTTGTCCATTCGTTTTTGATGCGTTTTGTTATTTGATTTTGCCATGTGATTATGGACTTTCCCAATTGATCTTCCTCTAAGTTCAGTATTTTTGTGATTTTACTTTTTTCTACTTGATTAATAGTTATAACAAAACAAGACTTCAAAGACGTAAACATGTCTAAATAAAAAATGAATGAGTGGTATAGAAACAAAATATATAAATGTAAAACGAATACAGAAAAAATATGTATTTATCGCTACCAGCCCCAGTTTATTTTTTTTAGCCGTGTTTTTGGTATATAACTGTCACTTCAAAGTTACATTTTCGATTTATGAGTTTGACTGTCCCTCTGGTATCTTTCGTCCCTTTTTTACAGTTTAAATGTGGGTTTGTTTGTTGTGCACTTGCTTTTAACCTAAAAACGACTATTACTAATATTATCAAACAGCTATTTTCGCAAAAAGACAAGTTAATGAAAAATAACCCTTGGTCATTTAACAGAGCAAACAGAATCAGCCACGGTCAACTTTGCACGAAGGAGTCCGAACCGTGGTTTAGTTGCAACTAAACTACTACTAAAAGAGTAGAAGGTACCCTGTCGCACGTAAGGAGGAAAATTATTAAATAAGAGAGATCACCTCTATTGTATATGAACCATACATTTTTGTATTTGAAGATCTTAAAAATGTGTTTTGTCATATAAAAATACATATAATTGGTTTTGTTTTTTATTATCAATATAGATTATCATAAATTTATTTTCTTGCGTTTCATATTGAAATAGATTTGATGAAATTTTAGGTTATTTCCCGTCCTGTCGTTTCCGAAAACGCAAGCTATAAAGTGATTCATGAATAATAATTTAAAATCAACTAATTGGATGTCTTAGGAAACATTTTCTAACTAAGGAGAAAAGCTTGCATTGAAAATTTCCGTTATTTTTAGTATTGGTTCGATTTTTTCAAGACATATCCCCATTAATAACTACAAATACCAAAAAAGAAAAACCAGTACTTAAAAAAACTAGTCATAATGGATTGAGGATGGTTCTAGGAAGATGTTTAGAAATACTTTATTTGATCAAACTTAACGTGTCCATTTTCTAGGACTTCTTATACACGACCATATAAATTACAATTTTTAAAAGCAGCCTAATATTTCAACCTGAAGAATGTTCTAAATAAAATATTGTACTAAACTAAAATATATGAGCCTTTGTTCTATAATTTATGAAAATGATAAAAAAAACACGGTGTCATCTAAAAGAAAAATGGTCTTGCTTGAGAGTAAATGAGAACTCCCACCATAACTCGAAATAAAAATCAACGTTATGTCTTCAATGATGTGGACAACATCCCTCTATCAACCCAAACGCTTTGATCTATTCATATCAAACTAAATGCCTTCACAGTATTTGGATATAAAGAGCAGAAAACACAAAAGTTATTCCTCGTCATCTATCAAATGAAGGATATTACATGTTTTGTTGCAAGGTTGAGACCATTTCACATTCAAAAATGTAGTCTTTGATTTTATATAGTAATTTCTCGCTTGAAACAGAGACAAAATATGTACATACCTTTTACCCTTTGTTGTATACTTATTCTATTTTAGTTTTGTCGAGTCCATTTAATTCTTGCATAAAAAATAACTTCAACTCTGCATTATGTAAATTGACTGCATTGACATTGGGATAATGTACCAAAAAGTCGCAGTACACTCAATAGTAAAAAAAAAAGAAAGCATTTACATAAATCTGTTTAATCACTATGATTAGACGTGCATCAAATAACAGAATTGACATGTCTGTATAACTATTCTTAATTAAATGATATATTCGAGGGCTGTTTTCTGCTCTTTGGTCGGGTTGTTTTCTCTTTGACACATTCCTTATTTCCGTTCTCAATTTTATATTCGAACCATGAATAATTAGTAATTATGAAGAAAAAACATAAAGTTCATCGAAAAGTAAACAGTGAGCTGTAGATTTAAACAATATTTGATACGTTCTTCAAATGTATATAACTGGTAAAAATCATTCTTGGCACATTGACGTGCTATCTTAAATTGTTTCATGATTATTATAATTGATTTTACTCTGACATATAAGAATTATATACTTTTAAATGTGAATTATATGATTTTCATGGAAACAAAGTGTAGACATCTTTTAACAGTTCAAATCAAATCAAATCAAATCATCCCTGCTGACAAAGACGAGAAGATTTTGTTTGATTTGTGAATCACATTTTAAAATAAAATGTTTGATAAAAGAATTAAGTATCGACGATTATCGTGGAAATCCAGCATATACTTTTACCACACTTAATATTGAGGAAATTCTGAACAATTATAGGTCTGTGTTTATATTAATGAATCAACAGTATTACTGAATGGATTTAAAATAAAATTGTCTTTGATTCTTTAATACCTTCTACCATTCTGCACATTGCGTCTTATTTTCTTTTTTAGTTATGTTTTAATAAAATTGAAATGCACCTTACAATTTGTATTCATTTTTTGAAAATTCAGGAATGATTTTTGTTTTTATTGAAACCAATTTCATAATAAAACAATAATAAATTAACAGGTTAAAATTATGACTTACCAGTATTATCTTATTGGCTACAGTAGGTAGAATTACGTTCACTCACTGAAAAAGAGTAATCTTAAATATTATTAACTAGTGTTGTCAACGGTTAACCGGTTCACCGGTTAACCGTTCGAACGACCGAATACCGAATACCAAAAACAGTTAACCGGACTTTTTTTTTAAATTTTTATAGATTTAATATAAATTTGTATTGAAGTCATTAGATATTTGTGTTTTCTCTAAAAATTGTCGTCATGGTAATTAATTTGACGGATCAATTGTCCAATACATTGATTGGTATTGTTAATCCAAAAATATAAAATTAATTACAACATGTCTCTCAGCTCGGGGCAATATCTTTAGGAAACATAATTAGTTTCATTTTTTTAACAGAAATTTTTAATCAGCAATACGGTTAAATTTTACGATTTAATTTACTTCATTATTTCATTTTTGATCTTATATTGTATAGACCTACATCTGAATGTGCAATCTCCGTCGTGCAAGTCTTTGTCATACTTTAAATAAATGTTAACCTAAAAACTGTTAAAAGCAAACCAACGTGAATGTAATTAATGTATATTTGATGGAACGAATATCAGGATTATTCAATTTTAATTGAAACACCTCACATTATTTTCTGAGACAACAAGACAAAATGAAAGAATCATCGGTTTCAGACATAATCAATTTTACGAGATCAAGACGTTTTTTTTTTATTTTTCAATTTGAAGTTAGTACACACGCCATAGTTGATACCGTGTATTTGATTAAAAACCAAAAGGCCAAACCTTCAATTCATCGTATAATAAAAACGCAAATGTATGACTTGACACTCATACCATATCTCCTTATATCAATGTGTAGGATACTAATTATCTGCTCTCTCGTTTTTCTTTGATTGCATATTACCAATGTACAAATTTACAACAACTTGATAACATTTATAACAAAATATGTAAACAGAAGAATAACAAAACTACTCAAAGTACAAGTCAAAATTAAAAGGAGAAAAATCAAAAGGTCAAACAATTGAAGCGAATTAAAAACAGCAGGCATTACCTTATAAAGTATATAAAAATGAACTTTACCTCGATATTTTATCTGTTAAATTTTGTTCCGAACTCAAAAGTTTGCTTAATCTTTGTTGTGACAATGAAACTGACTGATGAACCTCGCATTATTTATATGCTGGAAGTGAGAGTATGACGATCGTATATCAAAGTCAGGTGTTGATTAGTTCATGGTTGCTTTTATCGATATGACATACTTTGCTTAAATATGTTGTACTAGATCCAACTAAAGGATTCGCTGACCAATACAATACAATACAATTGAAAATATTCGTGACTGCTTTTCTGAAGGGACTTTGTAAAATCTCTCTCTCTACTACTAATACTAATACTATGACTATAACTACTACCACTGTTACCACTTCAAGTACTATTACTATTACAATACATAGACCTACTACAAACAATAATAATATAAAATTTCTGAAAAGGAAATAAATTTGTGAAAAAAGTGAACAAAATAGGTGTTTTTTATTATAAATTGGTAAGCACTAAGAAACAACTTTGATGTTTAAATTCGTTCACGCTACTGTAAGTGTTTGGTTTATAATTGGTTTCACGAAAATTATTCCTGTGGAGAAACAAAACCCATGACTCTTTTACCAAAATATGCAATTTTACAATATATTTTTCATATCCATGTCAAAATCCAAAATACAACCGAACCTTTTAACAGCCGTCATTTTCACAAAATGACTTTTTTGGCGTGCAAAGGCGCTCCAAATTGATAAGGTGCTTGCAAATTCCAAAACAATTAGCAAAATCGCAGTTTGCTGGAACTGGTTAAAAATTGAATGATAAAGAGAACAAAGAAAAAAATGAAGATGCAAAGAAAAAAAATTCAGTTCAGCAAAAATACGGTTTATTTAAAATAATAATTATTATTTTTTAATGAAATGAGATAAAACTGTATCACTGTGAAAAACAACCTCTTCTACTTTTGTCAATAGTGATGAATGCGAATACACTGGACATGACCTGAAACCAATAATTGTTCATATATATATATATATATATATATATCAATGTTACAATCACATCATTCAAATTCACATGGTTCCAGTAATTAGGTCAGTTAACATATTTGTCCATAGACAATCGAATGAACGAGTTCAAACAGTCATCGTACTTAAAAATATCGACATTCGTGTCAGAAAAATGCTGGATTAGAATACATTTGCTATTAGCAGAAGTTACTATTATCTGTAAACGTATAGTACAACGTTGATGATAAACGACAAGTGGTTTGCGATATGTTTGTTGATACTTAATAAAGGAACACTTGCTAATGATTGGAAGTAATATTATGTCAAAAGCTAATACTTTGACGTCAGTTTATTATCATGTTTATCAAAACGAATTATTATTGGAAAGGCTATTTCACAGTTTTGAAGGTACCTTGACCAAACTGTCAGCAAGGCAAGAAAAAAAGAAAGGACGAGAATAGTGGCATCCTATTATTCTAAACCGAAAACATGACTATATGTTTATTACAAATATATTGTTTGATAGTTTCAATTTAAAAACAAAACAAATATATTATTTGTTAGTCTCATTTTAAAAGATTCTTTATAGCTTGCTGTGCAGTATGGGTTTTGTGAATAATTACAGGCCAGACAGTGACCTAAAGTTATTAAGTTTTATAAAATTTTGGTCTCATTGAATTTTTTATCAAACATACAAAAAGAGAAAAATTTAAAATACTATTCACTTATCAGTAGTCAGATAAGTTAATGTTTGTCGAAAAAATGCTCAAAACATTGAATCTAATTTTACCTCATTGAAATCCGTATGCATGAGACCTTCAATTGACCTCAGGTGGATATGGTACCGCATGTGATAAGCAAATTTAGGTAATGGATCATCAGCTTTATATTTTAATTGGCCTTTTGTTTTTTAATGATTCGAGCGTCGCTGACCAGTCTTCGGCATACGACCCAGAAATATTCCTTCTTATACAGGTAAAACGATGAATACATAATTATTTTAAGATCTTTGCATGTAATTTAACAGACCTCGAAAAATTATCAATATACGATTGCACTTGCTTGGAGGTGTACTTGATTTATATCATTCTACATGAAAGGTCATACATCAACCGACATTCTTTTGAGGTAATCGCGATTGTAAATTTAGAAATTATTAGAAATTAATGCAGGCAAAGTCGACCTTTTATGAATTTTGCTATTATTTTTTTGTTGTTTAGTCATATTGCTCCTTCATTGCTTCCGTTCTGATACGTCCTTTATTTTCAATCATTTGAACGTTTCCGATGAAGTAAAACTCCGAAAACTGCCTCGGACGCATACGATTCATAAAGTTAATAGTGTGTGTGTGTGTGAGGGAGAGAGAGAGAGAGAGAGAGGTCTTCATTGAAGACAAATTAGCAAATATGCCTACCATTTATCATTCCCTTTTCAAGCGAGTGCATTACGAGTACAAATAACCAAATAAAAACACCCCTTCTTCGTGAAATGTGATAAAATCTTAAATTGCTTTTATTAAAGATTATAGGAAATTACTTAAGATTTTACAATAAAAACATGTTTCGGTGCAAAATGTAGGTTTGACGACAGTTTTATAACCTAATCATATATCAATACACGGACGTTGCATGAAATGTGTTTCCTAATTAGGATGCAAGTTTAGTAACTTGAACTACATTCTGCATCCATTTGTCGTCAAAATGAGACACAATAAACATTAGTTCTTCCTTTCACTCTTGTGTTATAATTCATTTTGACAGTACGAATCATGATTTGCAGATGCACTTAAAGAAAATGGAAGTTGTCTTATAGGGCGAAGAGGTCCATCAAGGAAATTAAAATATTTCTAAAATATTAAAGAAGAAAAATCTCAAATGCACGAGGAGAACACTTTCAATAATAAATAAAAGTGAAATTGAAATAATTGAGAAAACATGTAAAGCGTAGGACGGAAAGTCATGTAGATACATTTAATTTAAAGCAATGCGTTAATACCTTTCCATATCTGTCGAAAGCATACTTCCTGTTGCCATAAAGGTTTCGTTAAACACCAATTTAATGAACTTTTGTCACCTTTTGTTAAAAATATTGTGAAAAAACGAAAACAGTGGAAAGATTGTACCAATACTTATGACGTCAACAGTACACATGAGAAACATGTTTGTTAATTAATACTTTTAAAATCCATAGAATACGAGTGATATGTAACTCAACAAACATATGAACCTACAAAGCGTATCATTTGGTTCCCTTTTTCTCTCCACAGATTTTTGGAGAGGGAGACAGACTGACTGATAGTCAGAACAAAATAATAAGTTGTTTTTTACATTAATTATGCATATTTATTCTTATGCCCAAAAAGGAACTTAAACTGTACATATAAACCGTTTAAATCAGTTACGGAGAAATTAGACAAAGTAGTTTTTGTACACTGGTAGCTTTTAACTGTTTGATTATTAAAGACATATTGTTATATTTATAACAAATTTAAAGAACATCGAAAAATTTACAGTCATCATTGTGCATAGATAAACAGTCATCAATATGCATAAATGTACACTTCATATTTATTGAAAGGTAATTATGTCTTGACTCATTAGTATTGTGAAAAAAATACTCCTTTTGTATAACAAGAGTTATCGTTTGTATTTTATTAATCAAGGAGCCAATACACCGGTACTGGTGCTGAAAATACTGATATTATTATACGTGAAAAGTATTTAAGGGATGACTTTGCAAACTTGAATGACGTCAACTGTTCGACCAAGATACATGTATATAAACTGATTTTTAGAAATAAACATTGTACGAATTGTATTTACCTAACCTGGACGAACAATGTCTAATTCGAATTATTTGGTTCCCCTTTCAAAAAATCCCCGCAAAATTTAATCAAAGAAAATAATTATCTTTGCTGTATTCAGTTTAAATTGTCTTTACTGTGTTGTGTCTAATGTTGTTTGTCTGTTTGTCTTTTCTTTTTTAGACAAGGCACTGTCAGTTTATTTTCAAATCGTGTGTATGAAAATATCCGATAGAATTTCGTTTACTTATTCACTAGGGCACTAGCTACGAGAAACGTTAAAAATAGAATATGCTTTCGTTTTGTTCAATCAATAATAAAAATGATATAATGAAATAATAATTCGTCTTCAGAACCCAATTTGGTTCATTTTGTCAAAATATCTAAAGAAATATCGCTGATGAATTATTCATTTGCAAGTGAAAAACTCTACTTAATTAAATCCGTATTTACTTGAGCTCCAATTTAACTCATTAGCTTGAGATTGGTTAATCATGCATTAGTCGTGTCCATCAATTAAAAGGAAAAGAATGTCAAAATTCTAAGTGAAATAAAGGTGAAAAATTTAGTTGACTGATTCGATCCACCAAAAACCAAACATACCTATTAAAATCCATTTGCACGAGGACACAATCTATCTATTTTTATGTTTATGTTTATATTGGGTTATTTGAACATCGGCAATATTCGGAGGTCATATCAACAGTTCATTAGATGGCGTTTGGACTAAAATACACACGATACATATTATCGAGTACATGCTTACAGACTTATTGTAATTTGGATATACGTTTTAGTATGTTATAAATCATATTTGAGAATCTGTGAACATGAATTTGAGTCTCAGCTACTACCCCTTTAACAATATGTGTTCGTGTACAAACTATTTTTTTCATCTGTATCATCATATATTTTTGGCTGATTATGTATTAGCATGATGGTTATATATAAATAACCGGAGACGGGTACTATGTCAACGCACTTAGTCTTTTGGGGTTCATGCGATACATTTAGTTTTTATATTTTAGTTTTATTTGTCTCTAACTAATAAATTAATAGAACATCGGAAAATAACATAGACTTAAGTAATTTATGACGAATTGATTTTGACAATTCACTTATAATTCAACGTATACTCCCTCGGTATTTGCTTAATAGGAAATGATGGGTTTTTTTTGTAATTCAACCAAACAAGAAGAAATTGACAGTCCTCTACTGTACTGTGTACCCACATACCATAAGTATGCTTACAACATGTTATATCACATGTCTCATCAGAGAAGGCCGAACGGTTTAGTTGCCTTCAATCGTTTATGTCCAATTGAATTGTGAATTGTTAATTTTGATGTATAGTTATCTCATTTACAATCATACCACATCTTGTTATTTGTATATCAGAAATACTTAAAATATCTACTCTATGTGCGCGCAATGAGAATCAGTTTTAGATAATAAATAAACTCATCATAGATACCAGGGTCGAAATTTTATATTAACGCCAGACGCGCGTTTTTAAAACATCTTTTTAAATACACTCAATTTAAATATCTTTTTTCGTGCAATAGTATAAACAATTGACGTCTTCTACCTTTGGCACTAGTATTTGTTCTTCTGAACTTAACTGTTTAAGTGTTCAGTTCATTGAAAAACTTTCCTGATTTGTAACAAAATGCTTATCTTTGGTTTCTTCATAATAAAGTTCGAGTGTCTTCTCGTGCACTAATACAGGAAATGTGAGAACTATTCAGTTAAGACACGGTATCATCTAACAAAATCAATTTGTCAACACCAAAAAACCATACAAGTTTGTTTGGAACTGTACTTTATATGTTTTCAATGTGAAACTATTTCGTACTGGCATTTACATTCACAGTTATTTTTGGTGATTTGAATTGTTAAAGGCTACTAACCTATAATTCAATTAATATTTTTTTGAGTACCTGAGTGCAGTGCAATTTCTATAGAACTTTCAAATTTTGTACCTTAATTAAAAAAAAGAAGATATGGTATGATTGTCAATCAGACAACTCTCCACAAGAGACCAAACGACACATAAATTGACAGCTGTAGGTCGCTGTACGGCCTTCAACAATGAACTAAGCCTAAAACGCATAGCCAGCCATATAAGGCCCCGAAATGTCAAATGTAAAACAAGTCAAACGAGAAAACTAACGGTCAAATAATGTACAAAATGAACGAAAAACATATATGTAACATAGTAACAAAAGATAACCACTGTTTTTAAGAGCGTTTTGTTGTACCAAATTTTAGACTAGATTTTTCTGCGTCAAAATACTTCAGTAGGTGTATATTAGAACACATGTTTGAGAATATACTCGATACATTATTAGCTGTAAACAAGGACACGCTTTAAAAAATATGTTCATATATGATACCTTTTCAAAGATTGTCATTAGAGTCTGACCACAATTTGCATTTTCAAAGTTTTTCATGTGTTCCCAAATTCTTCAATTGAGAAGTGTCGTTAAATCTTGGAACTAGAATATACATATTTTTTTAACAATATTGCCTAATCATATTTGAAAACCAAATATGAAATACTCTACAATGTTGCCTTTTTTTTTTAAAGTATAATGCTATATTTTCCAGAAACAAGAGCAAATATACTAAGATCACAGAATTGACGTTATTATGCCAAGCTTTAATTCTCAAGCAATACATACAAATCCGTAGTAGTGAAGATTTTCATGTTATAAAGCATATAATAAACAATTTGTAACAAATGTTGTCATTAATTCGACAAGTGTTACACTGAAAAGAGATACAAGATTTTTACAATTCCATTCATAAAAAAACAGCAATATGTCAACATACATAGTAATCTCCGACGATCTTTATATTATGTTCATAAACACCCTATAAACGCTGACACAAGATATAGAATGCACAACTACACTAATTTGCTATACTAATACACATCTTTGATAGATGGTTGTTTATCTAGATATAAGATATCTTATATGAAGCAAAGAATTCTGTTATCATGGTGCTGCTAAGATAAGAAGATGTGGTATGATTGCCCAGAGAACAACTCTCAACAAGAAACCAAATGACATAAAAGGTAACAACTATAGTTCGCAAAGGAGCAAAACCCATTCTGCATAATCTAGTGGATTGTGAAAACGGTAAAGTTAAAATTACTATTTACGTCAACATTCATTTTGGTATTGGAGTCCTCTTTTGGTTATTTTGAATACTAGTACTGTCAGGATTAAAGACAACAAAAGGTATAGAATAAAGTGGAATGGTAAAATTGCAGAATAAAAACAATAAATGAACATTGCCGTAAGGTATAAAATGTACTTGAACTTGCTACGAAACAGGTGATTTTTTTCACTTTTCATCTTGTGTCTGAAGCTCGTCCACAAAATGTCAGATTTTCGACATTACGTATGACAAATGTGTATGTTATTTTTTGAAAATAACGCATTTCATATGATTCTTATAAAAAGTAAAATGACAGAAATACCAAATTCCGAGGAAAATTCTAAACAGAAAGTCACTAAGCACATGGCAAATGGACGGATAACAACAGTCATGTTCCCTACTTGATAGAGATATAATGGTCGCCAAAAATAGATTTTCATTTTTTTTTTGTATGAAAATAAATTATGAAACTAACTTAACCGAAAAAAGAATGAATACTTACCTTTGCAGATTTGTACAATGTTTTGTAACCATTTGAAATCGTTTAATCCTCTAGCATTGCATTTAAAGGATTGTTAATTAATAAATGTATTATCCACAATTAGAAATATCCATTAAAGAGAAGTGTAACCCACTATAAACGCGTGGTCATCAAAAGGTCTACACAGTAATGATCGATTTGACGTCTTATGACATTTGTTGTGCTATTTTCAGAGTAATCTAGGTTTTTTCAATCTTTTATAGGAATGATAATTAAACATTAAATACCAAATGAAGTATATGCTATTGTAAAACTCTAACCACGTTTGGTTGCCTTCATTTGTTCTTTATTCCGTTGCATTGAATTATTTAGAGTCTTATTTGTTTAATTGATGGATGACTTTTGTTATACAAGACAAAAATACAGAATCCGATTGTAATCTGTCATTGTAATCGCCATACCATTATAACTCATTAGCAGTGTTTTTGGTTTTCTTATTTTCAAGGTTTTTCTATACAATTTGTAAATCAATTGCAGAATAAAAACAAGAAATGAACATTGCCGTAAGATATAAAATGTACTTGAACTTGCTACGAAACAGGTGATTTTTTTTCACTTTTCATCTTGTGTCTGAAGCTCGTCCACAAAATGCTTAATACTAAATTGCAATGTCCCCTCTTCCAATCATGCTGTTAAAAAATTCTTCTAAGAGCCTATCGTCTAATCGCAGGTGAGTGTTGAGGTTGTATGTAACGATGCTCTGGAATACATGTTTTGTTTCCAAATATTATGCTTCAACAAAAATGATTACGAAAAATTTCTTGAATACTCTGTTAGATATAATGACAGAACGTCGTTTTGAATTCATAATATCAGATGGTCAGATAAGAGTATTCACACCAAAAACCCCGAATATTCATAACAAATACGACAATAGCTAGCTATGTCTTGGGTAGAAAGAAAAACCTTTATGTATAGAGTATTTCAACGTTTATAAACATTTATGTATCAATGATATGTCATGTCAAGGAAGATAAAAGTGCTGACTACTGGGCTTGTAATACCATTGGAACGCAACGTCTACAAATTCTGACATCGACAAAGATTATTTAAAAACTTATTAAAATATATTCGTACGCTCAAATGAAATTAGTTCAAATGCCTAATTGAATACGAATTTGGGGATCAAAGAAAACAAAAAAGTCGGATATGTTGAGCCAACACTGTAGGTATACAATGTTTATTTTGTATTTCAAATGCCCATGAAGACGTCAAAACTTCTACCTAAATTTGGTATAACAGAAAATGTGAGCTTTTCACGATAATACACAAATGCTTCTAATTGCACATATCAAATTCTTATTGAAGATTTACGATTACTAGATATATAAATATTCAACAGGAATCTGAGTTTGGTTAATTCCAAATCTCAAACTTCAGACAAAAAATAGATTAATTATAAATGTATGATGCTATTGGCTTTTTTAAAGTTCAAGCATTTCTAGTGGACTGATAAGAGAAATAAAATAAACGATAATAATGATAATTCAATTTCAAATACCATCTGACGTAATGAAACAAATTAATAATTGTGTAAATTGTAAATATATGTATTGAAGCAATTCGTCTCTCTATATTGAGAGTACTACACTTTGCCTCCAAATGTACTGAATATAAGGCCAAATTGTCGATCGATTGGATTCAGCTTCATTTTCAACCAACGATCCCATAATCTGGCTAATTGGAAGTATAAAAATAAACTCTAACTTCGGTCGTAGTTGTTTGTCCATCAATTAGCAAGTTTTTGAAAGCGTTGGAAACAATAAACATTTCTTGTCATATCATACATCAAAATATTATGGTGTATAAGGCTTCTAAAATCAAAATTTAAATAAAATGGTAGTTATGGAAATAGATTATAACCATCATGCTCTGTAAGTGATTTAAATTTTGGATTTCTAACCCTGTTTTTATCAAATTCCATTCCTTCTTCACATCAATATGCTGCGTTCGGTTTGTGACATTTCAACATATTTTTTATTTATTTCAAAGAACGTTCCCTTTGTGTATTTTATTATCTGTCGTATTATTTGTTTTTTGGCTGTTTCTTATTTTAGAGTCTTTGCTTTCTAAGCTTATGATAAATTACAGCTGTATTACTGTTCAACGTATATAGAGTTAATTCATGATGTCACGATGCAAACAGCATAATGATGAATGTAACTAGCAATGTTGAGTCTCATATTGACGACAGATGCCGGAAAATTTAGCGCAAATTACTACTCTAATAGGAAACTTGATTCTGGTCTGTCTAACTATTTAATGACTCCATTCGAATTACAGATGATCAAATCACACGCAAGTTTCCAATATTTAATTTGGTATGGTTAAAATGTTGTATTACTAATTATGGACCTCGAATACAGTTTTTATCTGAATTGATGAATGTTGGTTTCCGAAGTCTGAGTTCTGAAAGTTTGGGTTGATAATCCCACTTATTCTGGTTCACTGGGTGTATCATCAACATTTTCATAAATGCATGTGTCTCAATAAAGGAAAACAAACGAAAAACTTGAATGTATGATTGTAGCATATAAAGGCATTTATAAGAACTAGTCAATGTTTCTATTTAGTTTTATAGGGTTTGAAAAAGTTAATCGTTCGCATATTTCTTAGACTAGTAAAAAGCGCTTCCGACGCGTTTCATACAAAATCTGCTTCGATTATAAATTATATAATCTAATACATAATAACAAAACGAAGCATTAAATTATTAAATAAAAGAAACACGACACAGTATTTACTCAATGTGATTTTATGAAACCATCTTTTAATAACTTCTCCTCTTTTAGACAATTTAGACAACTTATTATGAATGTAGTGTTTTATGGAATGTTGTTTGTCTTCCGTTTGTTTGTCTTTTATGGTGTTGTGTATCTTTCTTCAACATAACGTTCGTAATTCCCCCTTCGTAACCTTTCGGATTTGTTTTTTAAATGATGGTCTTTTTTTTAAATTGAGAATGGAATTGTGAAATGATAGAATTGTGATTACACCAATTGTATTGAAAAAAACCCTACATAGAAAAACTGGAAAACTAGAAAAATCTGTAGAAAACACAGAAAAACTGTAAAAGACAAAGAAAAACTGTAGAAACTAGTTACTACAAATAGAACACTATTATGGTTTCACGCATATAAATGTATCTTATCTACGGCTGAAAATGGATGATATTCAATCCTTGCGGAAATTAATGCAACTAAACACGACAAATACTATCCTATACACGACCAAACATTCAAAAATACAAAGCCTTTTCAAAAGGGAAGTTTTTTTGTGCTCGCTTTAATAGATATGATATGAATTATTTCATACTGAATTGATTTAGGAGCTTTTGTTACAGTAAAGTGATTGCTTCCGTCGATCATTAAAAGTTATTAAGCTTTGCAAATATAAGATGCATTTGATACGACAATCGTCTAAATGCAAGATTTACAGGTCTCACGGAAATGTATATACAATTAGACTATAAAGTAAGGTTATTGAAGGACGGGCTATTATCATCTAAATAAATAATATCTCTATTCATTAATTCTAAATTTAGAAGATAGACAGCCATATTATTGTTTTAGATTTCAATAGAATGAAAAATATTACAGTCCTTTTAATCAACTCAATGCATTTTTTCTCATCAATCAAATAACATGAACAATATTTACAAGCTAGATATGACTAAGAAGATATATTGGGTACATTTATACGCCAGCGTTCATTCTTTTATTTGTAATCTTATTGTATAGGAAATCGCTGACAGTAGCACATTAAGTATCGGTATTCTATGCTGTTATGTATGAAGATATGCAATAGACGGTGTGTCGATTTTTATTATAAATATTTGCATACACCAAGAGCATCTGATGTCGAAAAATTAAAACGTTAAGCTTTCTAAGTAAACACTTTAAACATACGTCCACATATATACAGTCAATCAATTATTTTTACAAAATGTATATAAACGTAAAAGATAATGTTGATATGTTCTTTCAAATTTTTATCTTAGGGGCATACCATTTCCAGTCTTGTACTAGAAACTGTTAAGTAACCACCAGGAGCTCATCAGGTACTAGTAGTACCTAGCTCATATAACTTCTGATTTATAATTGATATTTTGTGTTATATTGCACCGACGTCTGTGTACATGTATCTGTATGAACATGTACTTGCGTGAATAGTAAAACAAAATTTATTATGTGTATTCGTAAAATTCTTATGAATCAGTTAAGAATGGTTATCTTTTGCGATTCTGATTAAATGTGTTTATATAAAATAAATCCCTTAACGGATACAATTTTCTTTTCTATACGCACTTTGACCCAATGACACTAAAGCGCTTTTCTTGATTTTCATTCACCAAGAACGCGCAAAATCAAAACGTCTTAGAAATGTACGTTATTACAAAGCATTTACATATTTAAGTGTAAATTAAGTAAAATTCTTTTAATTCATGTTCAGTTGGAATAAGAGGGATTTCAAGGCTTACAAGTTTTCCATTCACATTTGACTTTTTTCGTTCATCTTACCATGTACCACTCGACGTATGAAACTGATGAAGGAACTGCTTATTCTGACAGATTAATTAAGTTCGTTCTCCCACAGGTATTTATTAATATTTATACATTTATATCTATATGACGACATTTTCCATTTCATTTTTCAAAGAAAAGTTCGTTTTGCTTAACGGGGTACCCAACACTTTGACTAGAATATATTTGACTCATTTAATGTCCATAAAGTTTTGACAAAATATTTACTTTGACCTGTTTACAAAAATATGAAAATTTCAAGAAATTTGAACTACCCTATTTACAGGAATATTTTGCAGTTTTTCAAGCACTAATTTTGATCTTTGAAAAGATTGGTTTCCCCATAGTTATAGTAAGCTATTGAAAAGCTCAGCTGATTTTTAAGAGTTATCGCCCCTAGTTTCTGCACCTCTTTAAACACGTTACAATTATTAAAGTTTTCTGAAGGTATGTCTTAAATGAGTTTTTTTTTTACACATATCCATTTTCTCACACGTGCCTTATGATTTGAATATACTACAAGAAAAACAATAAAAATTGGAGGTGAAAATACTGCTTTTGTATGTGTGTCATGCCATTTAAAGTTTTTAATCGATCATCACTGCTACGTTTTTTTGTAATCTTGCGTACAAAATTTTATGCCTGGTATCTTTGATGAGTTTTTAATACATTTAAAAAGAATTTAAAAATGTTTGCAATATCCAAAGCTCCACTTCTGTTTTCAATTTTTTTTTTCACACAATTAACTTCACTATTAAAGAAATAAATCAAGTGTACATTTATTTCTTTTGCTTCATATACTTCCTTAACTAACTAATTCAGGGGCTTTTCACTTCGTCATTTCATGTATAAATAGTTCAATATGATAATCAATCCTGAATGAAAAATCAATTGTGAATATCTGTTCATTTTGTATATGCAGCCGGACAACGAGAAAAGAAAAAGATTACCTATATATTTTACATACCACACGTAGGTATGTTCTGTATTAAGTTTAAAAACGACTTGTCCTCATATTCTAAATAGATATGTAAATATATGCTATTAGCTCTACTTGTGTGTCCCTTAGCTGATTCGATTAGTATTTACAAATCTATCCAAGAATAAAAAATGTTTATCTATGTTTTAGGGGCCAGCTGAAGGACGCCTCCGGGTGCGGGAATTTCTCGCTACATTGAAGACCTGTTGATGACCTTCTGCTGTAGTTTTTTTTTCTATGGTCGGGTTGTTGTCTCTTTGGCACATTCCCCATTTCCATTTTCAATTTTATTATCTATGACTTCAAGTCCCTTGTTGACCCTACGTTGATCCAGTTATTACTTTGCCAATGAAGACTTTGTTTAAAAGCTCTATATTTCTTAATATGCTACTAAATCTTAGATTAAAAGCAATTGAAATAAGGAGAAATGTGATAAAATATTCGTAAATGTAAACCCTTGGCAGAATAGTCTAGAAATAACGATCAAACTTCAACGATATTCTGTATTTTTCAGTAAACGACGGAATATTTATTATGTAAACTTTAACATTTAAAGAATTTAATCAAATCGTTTAATGTCTGCTGTTAAAACATTCATGTATTTCTTTGCTGCTGCAATAACGACTTATTAGTTCTAAAACATCATTGCAACATACATCGTTTCTGATTCAATAAATTGTCTGTGTTCTCTCCGTAAGATAGAAACTACGTATAATGCGAAGCTGCATTTAAACAAAATTAAGGTATTTAAATAATTAATTACCACTTAGCACATGATATATCCCATGAGAAATTAATTGCTGTTATGAAAAGAAGAACGTACTTGTGGTCATCTATGACACAGATATTCTGACAAGTTAAGTCAAATCATGTTGGCGTCCGTTAAACCGTTGATGGTATAAATTCAACTTTACCATTTAGAACTCTTGATTAAATATTTTTATGTAATCAACAACCATCTATCGAGGAAAATGTATTAGATACTCAAACCCTGGTATATCGTATCAAGTGTAATATATATCCTGATAGTATAGGCAGATTTTCTAGAATATTTCCGTATATTGCTCACTTTACAATGGGAAAATTTAAATCGTTTCTTTTGTTGCAAAGAAGAAATAAACAATATTTCGATTCATGTGTATTTAGAAAAAATTCTTAAAATTAACACATGATAATAAAAAAAATTGACAAATGAAGATAACTTCTTCATTGCTTCCCATCTATGCTCATCTATTGTTTACTAAACAATGTTTAGTAACCGATTCTCATCACTTTGTTGATAAATGGACTTATAGATTTGAGTAAATAATAAAATAACAAAAATAACAGATCAAAACGGTAGGTCCCTTAACAAATGCCAAAATTGAAAGCTCGAACACACCAAGCGACTGTCATATTCCAGATTTGGTACGACAGGCATTTCTTTGAAGTTGGTTAAATAAACCTGGTTTTATAGCTAGTTAAACCTCTACGTTGTGTGACAGACGCATCAAATTCAATTTCATTATTACCAAGAGGGCTAATATACATATGTTTCATGACCCAAACTTTAAATATTTTAAAACCTATCAATGGTACAAATCGATTCCTTATCGTAACCCGTTCTTTTTTATCTTAACAAAGATGCCATGACGATCAAGTCTCTGGATAAACTCCACCGCAGATGCTACGGATTATTGGTTTATACTTTTAAAACGTGTGACTACACTTATACCAACGGTTCACGATCGTCAGTCGGCATTGAACACTAAGCCAGCAAAAACGGTATCTAATCATTTAACCGATATTTTCCTAAAGTTTAAAATATGTTTTGTCAGCCTACTGAAACAGAAATAATATTTGTCAAGTTCTAAGTAAATATTTTGTTTCATTTAAATAAAGTTTAATTATTTTAACATTTAACAATTGAGAGTTTAATAACTTTTGCAAAGGCACTTTTCATTTTTGTTGCACTTTTAACAAAATTAAGATATTTTATTTTAATAAAAGACAAAAAAAAAGGAAATTTCTTATCGTAAATATTCTTACAAGACATTGCATTGTTTATCTCGACAAGACATTTTGTGCAAGCAACCATCAGTTCATTTTGTTTCTGTTCCTTTTTTGTATGATACACATTTTCTCTTCCTCCACAATGTGATCGTGTTAGAGGAAGGTGTCAGAAACAGTAAGGGGGATGTTTTCAAATCTATTGAAAATTTAATTTTAAGTTCAGATAGTGTTGTCTGAAGGAAAAACTTTTTAAATTGTGGATTTAATATATATTATTGGAATTAAAAAGTCTGTTTTCAAGTTGTTCTGCCAAAACAAAATATTACGCATGATCATAATATGATCATCTATAGTTAAATAAAGACGTCTTTTACTATTTACAACTCCTAAAATATACTATTTTCAATGCAAAAACCGATCAAAATAATAATTTCGGTTAAAGAAATTTTGGCAATATCTATGACCGTTAAAATATAATACTTTCTTGTACAGTAAACATGGAGCGGTTAAAATTGTACTATAGACCATAAATTAAAAAAGATGGGTCAAATATTCCTAAACTATTGATCGAAATACCAGTAAATATAATAGTCAATTAAAAATTTCAATTTCAAAAAAAATACGCGTATCTTATGCTCTTCAACTTCGAACTTGTTTGGCTTGATACATATTTCGATATGATCGTCACTGATGAGTCTTATGTAGACGAAACGCTCGTCTGACGTACTCAATTTTCATCCTGGTACCTTTCATAACTAAAGATATGCATTCATTCTAAAATAAAGTAATTAATCCAGAAGACAGTAGTTTACCGTTGCTAAAGTTTCGTTACTTGATTATGAAGATACATGTTAAACTGAGGGAACCACTTGACCTAAAAAAATAAGCTAGACTGATTGTGACCACAGAGTGACTCGTTATATGCATGCATTACCCGCCTTGCAAATTCACACTCAAATAATAAATGAAAATGCTAAAAAAAATACATCACAGCTTTATATGAGCAAACTGTAAATTATGTCATGCATTCGAAACCCTTAACCAAAATTGATAAAACAGTGTCTAAATCAGCATTGCAACAATAAATAATAAATTAACTAGCAAATGTCCACTTCCGTAAAAAAAATTCCCAACACACTAAGTGAAACGTAAAACTATGTGGCGGTCAGTTTCAAAGAATAAATTACTCTTTGCTGGTAAGAATGCAATTGAAATAACTTAACCACGATGCACCAAAAAATCGCTCTAGAAATTTTGAATTATTTTTTCTATATTACGCGATTTACCAATCAACTTAAAAAAAGCAACAGCAAGAAACAGATAATCAAAACGGATTAGACGAGTGTACGCACATTACAGAGCTTAAGAAATCTAACAAAGGATGAAGATGTCAGATATATACATCCGTAAAAGTATACGTTTTAATTTCACAACCAAGTCATAAATATTCTGTTAAATTGTATATCTGAACCATAATTTTATCTGTATGCATATATTATCTCTTTACAATATACTAATTATACGAAATACCTCATGTAATCTTCGGTACTTTCCATGATTATATTTCTGTATAATCATCCTTCTTTATGAAATCCAATTCTAAGATTTCCGTCAATAATCACTTGATATAGTTATAAGATATTAGTGATGCAATTAAGATATAAAAGTCGTAGAAAGATGGGCAAACACTGACAACAGAGTGTTCAAAATAACACAAGCAAACAAAAAAATAGTTTGGAAACAAAAACTGAAAAGAAATCTTGAAACCCATAAAACACTAGTTGAACGTGGGTTTTCTGAAATAGTAGACAATGAATGATGTCAACCAGAAAGAAGGACGGGTACTGCTTTCAACAATTTGGACATGTCCATCATTTTTTTCTATAATAATAAAATTCAATAATACTAAATCAATTAATGCTAGTGTAAGTCATGGTGCTTCGTATTAAAAAAAAAGCTGATGAGGATCAAAACTAGAAAACGCTGTGGAATAAAAAGTTTTCAAACCAATTTTCAAAAAAATGTATGATTGCTTTGTTTTAGATTTTATAATGTGGTAGAGAACTATGGCCATGTAATTGATTAGTAAAATATGTAACAAAGTTTTAACATTTTATATGTTATTATAAAAATCACATGTATGCAGATGTTTTTTCATTGGCGTGTAAAAATGATATTAAATCAACTCGTTTACCCAGCAGTTTGTGTTGACATAATATATCTATTGTTATTGTCTCTGTTATTAAATTGCAAATTATTCGAAGCACTTAGGGTTTCTGTCCATATGCATGGATGACCTCAGTTGTATATGGTACAACTCTCTGGAACATTTGCTTTGTAATGCACTATAATCTTGTGTCTTATTGGCCTTCAAACTTTTTTTATTTCAGTGCCACTGATGAGTTTTATATAGACGAAACGAGCGTCAGGTGTTACATATTTTATAAACTTGGTATGGTTAAAGTGTATTATACAGCAATATTCCATGCACAGGGAAATACAGCGGTTAATATAGTATTTGATAAAAGTATCTTACATTTCATAACATACAATTATATATTGATTGATGAATACTGATATCTTTTTTTTTCACTATTTTTACGTGCGTTCATCATAAACATTAGTTAAAAAATAAAATAATATTTCTGTTTTTATTTAACACTTTTATTCCTGGGTATTAATTCATTATCAGATTTGAACATCGATAAACTACTGTTTATATTATTATTGTTGTGCCATGAATATTGCTCAATTGATATTTAACAGTCGTTCGAAACACCTTGATGATGTCTCCTATAATAGCGTAAAGGTGTGGAAAATAATGAAATATTGAAAAATAAAGATAGGCACGTTTACTTTATAGTAAACCCAAATGTTCGGCAGAATTGTTCATAAGAAATGCACATAGAGAATTCAAAGTTTTATGACAAATGAATGACAAAAATGTGACCATTTGTTAAAGGTTCTGGGTTCTGAGTAAAAACAAGTTGAACAACAAATATTTTCCTTCTTTATTTTATATTTGAAAAGTAAACTACTCTTCTATAGATAAAGGCAACCGTAGTATACCTGTGATGAAAAGTCATAAATCGATTGAGTGAAACCAAATCCGGGTTACAAACTAAAACCGAGGGACACACATCAACTATAAGAGGGAAACAAAGGCACAACAGAAACACTGAAGTGCAACAAAAACAAATGCCAACAAACATAGAAACGAACAATTTGATAACAACTGCCATATTCCTGATTTGGTACAGGACATTTTAAGAAAGAATGATGGTTTGAATCTGGGATGATGACTAGCCAAATCTCCCTCTTTATGACAATATTAAAAAGATATATCGTTAAAATGAGAATTCTACATAATAATAAATAAACATTTGTCTAAAGGAAAATAATTCATAAAGTTTAATTTTACTTGATAACATATTGATAAAAAAAAATTAAAGGTTGAATTATTTTTTTAATGTTAAATGTATGTTTCTAAACTTTTTTACTCAGTATATATTGATATAGAACTGCAGGCGCGTACCTCCCTATACGCTAACACGCAGTTGCGTGCACATCGATTCGGCAAGCAAAAAATAAATTGCAAAATAAAAGTTTATAAATTAAATGTTTAAAGGAAACACATATGTTGTCACTTTTTGAATAGATAAAATGTCATTCAATAACGGCATTTAGTTTCAAAATTGAAGTTTTATTGGAGATCATGACAAAATCGGACAGTAACTTGTATCTTTTACAAGATTTGAATTAGTTATACTCAGTCTAAGGCATGTAGTTTCGGAGCACATTTTACAGATGTTTAGAATGAGATGTACCAATCGGCAATAGATTTTCAGAATCCTTCGATATCGTTGAAAATATGCCACGGCGATGTGTTAGACAGACTACCAGAGCCAATCACCCTGCATACACGCCAAAACAGTATTGGAAAGTCTCATTATATTTTGCGTTTATAGACCATATGATAATAAATAAATAACTTTATTCCAAAACAAAAAACATGAAACCCTTACGGATAATGGAACTGGAGAGTGGAGTCGCGTCTGGTATTATCAGAAAATCGCTTCTTTGAGCCGTAGCTGTTTCATCGTGTTGTAGTAAATATAGCAAACCAACAAATCTCAACATAGTCTGAGAAAACTGACCTGGCATGTAATTTTGACAATTAAAATTGGGAGGTCGCTCGGTGGCGAACACGTACGCTTGTTTATATCATCTCGCGAGTGCTACCGTGGAGATCTATCAGTGTACTACTTCGTTGAAATATACGATCAAAAATGAACAACGACAGGTTATTATCTCTAGTATTACTGCATGTTCATCGGGATTTCTTTGTGAATGTTGACAAATTAATAGGGAAGCTCGTTTCTGCCTAGACCCGAAGAGCAGATTTTGGACAATTTTGAGTAAATTCTGTATCAGAAAAATGTGTAGTTTATGTTCTCAATTAACCATGATTTACTCTATTCAGAAGCTTTGTTATTAGTTTTACATTCATAAATTTTTTATAAGTCCTATCTACATGTAGCTCCTCTTTCAACTGTCCTATGACCAAAAAAAAACAATTTTTCCTTGCACATCGTTTCTTTCTAGCTACGCCCCTGAGAAAGGTTGGCGCTATTACATGTGCTTTGGATGGTAACAATTCAAAGTGTTTTAAACAGTTGAGGAAAACTACAGGTGTAAGCAACGTACATCTTTTTATTTATCATATATGTGTAAGAATACAATTATACATCTATTAAAGTCATTTAAACAACTTCAAATTGAAACGCCTTCTGTTATCAACATATTTTATATCAACGTAACGTGATTTAGTAAGATTTAACTCATTTTCAAGCTACATTTTTCATTCAAATAACTGTTTCTTTCAGCAAAACAATCTTTGATTTCGATAAAAAAATATATACTTGAAACAAGAGGTTTGGTTTATGAGTCGTTATTAAAGTAATTACAGAGTGTTATTCTACTCTGTCTTTAACACCTGATAAACGTAAAGCAATGCATAACAATAAATGTTCCTGCATTTATTAATGAAAGTTTCTATCATAAAAACTTTAAAATGTTTGTGTTTTAGTGTATGAGGCTTTATTGGTAAGTTATATCCACTTTAAAGAAGTCACTACTTCTATTTAACTAAATACATACACATATAATACACCTTATCGCTATTTGTCCGCCATTGCTGGATATCACACAGGTTCCCGTAAAATGTTGACGTCATAAAACAAAATATCTGACGCCACAATGGAAAAGTGATTGTTGTTTACGTCAAAAGTTCAAGCGGCCGGGTCAGCCGGGATTAGCGATAAGGTGTATGACTGAGAACGCAGTTAGAAGTCAATAATTTACAGTACCGGATTTAACATATATTAACCGATATAAAAAAAAATCTTAACATCTAGTCATTTTAAAGCTGCGATTTACCTTGCAAAACAGACATGTGGGCATAAACTTAGTTTGTTTTTGCTTTGTCAATTTCTGATTAAGTTCACTGTTAAGTTGAAGCTCGGTATATCTGGAGTTACAATTTTCTGATATTGTTTTCTTCATTACAAAAAGCATTAATAAAAGTTATTAGAAAGGTGATTTTATTAAAAAAAATATAATGAATTGGGGTTTGTACTCTTAGATTCAGAATGTATGGCTATTTTACCGTTGATTGACATGCCTGTATAAATTTCCCTTCTTGATGTGCATCTTAGAACTGGTGCCTTAAAACTAGTTTAATCATGCTATATTCTATATGTGCCTGTACCAAGTCAGGATCCAGTAATTTAATCGTTGTCGTGTGTTGCTGCATATCATATTTGTTTTTTATTTATCATTTGTACATAAATATTAAATTTTCTCGTTTGAATTGTTTTAAATATGTCATTTCGGGACATTTTATATCTGACTAACCGGAATGGGTTTTACTTATCATTGAAGGTCGTACGATGACTTATAGTTCTTTTGTCATTTTGTACCTTGTGGAGAGTTGTCTCATTGGCAATCATACCACATCTTGTTAATTTTATATGTAAAAATAAAAAAAAATCCTTCTTAATATTGTTAAAGTTTTCAAAGTCAAAACTTTGTGAATTCATGTCATTATCTTAAAACAGCTTACCAACGTCAAATGTAGGCTCGACTGTCGATTATTATTGTCTGATTTCCCTAATCAACCTCCAATCAGATACAGGCTAATCCAAATTGTAAATTAAAATCTACTTTTAAAACTGTAAGCTGAATTAGTATCCATTTTAGTAAGTCCCAGTCAATAAGTCGTTTTATATTAGAAACATGATATTTTTTAGTCACAGCTTTATGAAAATATGATATTATAATGAATCAATATAGTTATACATGTTTCATGTAAAACTGATAAATCACATTACTACTTGGTTTGTATTGAAAAGATTTGAACCAAAATCATTCATCAAAGTTATCACGTATAACTAAAAATTCATATATTCATATATGCTTTTAACATTTAAATGTGTCTAGGCTCTTCTACATTCCCTTCGCAACCTTAAACATGCAATCGAAAGAAACACATTTTGAACAATTGCATTTTCACAAACATATGATGACAGTTTTTTTACCAATTCCTTTTCTTGAGTTTTGTCATTAGCAGAAGCGCTTTGGTACAAGATTTGGATAGTTTTGTTATTTTTTTTTTCACTAAATATTTGATTTTTATTTTTATACCATATTTGGAACACTTCTAAGCTTACCTTACCTTGTTTCAGATTACTTTGTTCAATTTAAAAATATCGGTTTTTTACCCAAACTATGAAATGATAAAGCAGCTAACTCAATGCCATTTTGTTTTTAACTCTGAGTTACGTGACAGAAAATTAAAAAGTGGAGATAACTTTTCCCTGACTATTTTGGAACTCCTGGTATGGTTTCGTCTGTGCAAGCTGAAAGGTAGGTCTGAATGCTAAAAAAATCTTCAAAGGTATTATTTTTCTGTAATAAAAGTTCAGGAAAAGTAGCCAACCCTGCATTTTTACTGAAACTTGCTGATACACAATTCTAAGTTAAAACAACATTGTCTCGCGTGAACTGCCTTGTTTTTTAAGTCTGGATAGTAAACACTGAGTTGCATCACTATCGGCTGAAAGTACAACACAGTATCTTGAAATAAACAAGTGTCTAAACGCAGAAATTCAGGTTAAAGAAAAGTGGACATTCGTACGGTGAATATGTTTTTTACTGTATAGGGTAGAGAATAGATACTTGTTGCTTTCAATGTTTCTTTGCTTTGGGGAACCTTTATCTGGTGATGATGCTACACAGTGATGTGATTCGGATTTTTTAAGTGGATACAATCAGCTATAGTAAGGTAAAGCAACCTCCTTAATAGTGTTCAGAATGTTGTATAAAAATAGAAAAATGAATATTTAGTGCAAAACAATTGAAAAAATATTGTTCCCTTGCGACTGTTGTTACTGTATATCAGTGTAAATTAATTCCAATAAAGGTTTTACTATTTAACTAAGATTGTTCGTGCGACCATTCCTTTTAATCTTTTTGTTTAATAACTTGTTAAACACATGTTTGTTCGTATTACATGACAATACTCATTTATAGTTACGTACAAATAAGTCAGATTCTTAAAAAAATATTACAGGATGTAATCTTATCAATATATGAAAAGTGCGATTCGAGAAATCCTTGATTGTGTTTGTATAAACAAACCGATAAAGTCGTGGTTGAAAGGTGTGTTTTGCAAATAGATAAAACGATTTATACCAATGTTAACAGTTTTATATGTTGCAAAGTGCATCAATTAGCGAAGCCAACATTTCTAGTTTCGAATGCTCAGTACATTACGCCTGTTAAACATGAAATAAAATACAAGTATAAATTACAACTCGCCGATTCAGAGTTTAAAGTATTATGGGTTATTTCATTGTTAGTACCCCAAAAATTAAAAAACAAAAAACAAAAAAAAAACGTCACGTCAAATTGAGGCAGTTCAGTTCAAACCTTTTAAACCATTTAATGTGCGTTTTTGGAAATGATGCTTACACTGTATATTTTAAAAATCAAATTATCAGGGTAGAGAGGGGATTACATCGTTAGCAGTAACAGGTAGTCATTATGCCATTCGTAAGTGTTCAGTTAATCTCTATTTGTACCAGAGATAATAAACTATCACATCAATTGTATCCAGATTTGGAGGAGAGGGCGCTTCAATTCTGTATTCTTTAATTTTTATAGCAATTTTCTTCTATCTTTTATAAATCTTGCCCCTGATTCTCTATTCTTGAAATTTAAGCTCTCGATTATTCTCTATTCTACATTTTTGTTTTGCCCATTTTTCTCATTTAGTTATTCTATGGCCTATTTTACTCTATATTTTTTTTTTTCGACCATTTATTATGCTCTTTCTGCAAGACACGAGTTTTGGATAACTTTGATTACAAAACGTTCGACCAACCTGCCTGCTAAATATTGCATGGTCCCTAAACAGGTATGCATATAGTTATCAAAGGTACCAGGATTATAATTTAGTACGCCAGACGCGCGTTTCGTCTACATAAGACTCATCAGTGACGCTCATATCAAAATATTTATAAAGCCAAACTAGTACAAAGTGGAAGAGCATTGAGAATCCAAAATTCCAAAAAGTTGTGCCAAATACGGCTAAGGTAACCTATGCCTGGGATAAGAAAATCCTTAGTTTTTCGAAAAATTCAAAGTTTTGTAAACAGGAAATTTATAAAGATGACCACATTATTGATATTCATGTCAACACCGGAGTGTTGACTACTGGGCTAGTGATACCCTCGGGGACGAAACGTCCACCAGCAGTGGCATCGACCCAGTGGTGCAACATATATGTTTCCGTCCGCAGAGCTATTGTGTCCGGAATTACAATTATATCACTAGACATTCATTGAAGTCTTATATTGTTCATAATTTTTTAAAACATTTGATATTCAAAATTTTCTGTCTGCAGACCAAATACATAAAACGTTTGAAAGTTAAATCAGAAATACACGCAGCACACAGCACCTTGTATTGTAAATAAAACTACATGTTTATAGAATAAGCATTTAAGGTCTTTATATCGGAAATAAACACCTTTATTCTAAACCAGTTGTTGGTATGATACGGGGTATATTCTTCTCATATATTTTATGATGATATGATACTAAACCCCTAACGGTAGGGATTGAACTTGATGTTCATATGATGAAGACATAACCTTTCAATCAGTTTGATTAAGGTCTGGAGCTGGCATATCAGTAACTGCTAGTTATCCTTTGTTAATTTATGTATCTTTGTCATTTTGCTTAGTTTCTTTTGGTATCGTTTCTGACATAGGACTCGGACTTCGTTTAGACTGAGTTTTACTGTGCGTAATGTTATGTGCTTTTTGTTCCACATTGGCTAGATGTATAGGGGGAGGGTTGTGATCTCGCAAAACATGTTTAATCTCGCCGCATTTTGCGCCTGACCCAAGTCAGGATTCATCTGGCAATTGTTAGTCTGGTATGGGTTTTTTTTGGTATTTTTAGTTCATTTCTATGTTTAGGAGTTTAGAGTAACGTCCATTTTGATTAAACTAGTACGCAAAGTTATTTAGGGGCCAGCTGAGGACCACCTTCGGATGCGGAATTTTCTCGCTGCGTTGACGATCCATTAGTGGTCTTCGGCTGTTTTCTGCTCTTTGACATATTCCCCATTTCCATTCTCATTTTTTATGAAACCATATAGAACTTTAAGCATTGCAATAACCTCGGTATTGTATATTATTTGTGTCGTTGTCTTATTGACTTATGCTCCGCAATTTCGCTAAAATGGTATATTGTCCTGTTCTAAAAGTACGGTGAAAGATACCATAGGGACAATCAAACTTACTAGTCGAATACAAACTGACAGTGACCAGACAAAAATTAACCAACGAAAACACAAACTACATTACAGAAAACACAACATAGAAAACCAAATACTAAACAACACTAACCCCTCCAACAAACTGGTGGATTAGGGGTTCTGAAAGAGTAAAATCCTGCTCCAACTCATTTTACATAAATTTCATCAGTTTTTAACTTCTTGTAAGAAGTCATCTTACAGCTGACTTTATTCAAATTGATATTTTTCAACAACACATATCAGGCCTCTGTTAAGGAAGGGAAGAAACACAATTGGCATAAAGTCAAACGAAACGACTATTCTTATGTTTTGAGATGCTCACACATGGTATAGGTGTACATAATGACGCGGACCATACAACGTATACATAGTCGCGTGCATGATTAATATTGGAGACATAATAACATATTTCAATAATAATTATAAATAGAAGCAGTCAATATTTTACAATCAAACAGAAAATTTAAGTTGTACCCTTAGTTACATGTAGTAGGAAGATGATATCTTACCTTTAATCAGTTAATTCCTATAATTTGAATGGACTAAAATTAAGTACAAATTCATCATAGACATTATAGTCAATAGTTTATAATACACAGTGTCATTCGATTGCTCTACTGTAGTCTAACTGTTAGCATAAGAGCTGATTTCAACAACTTAGTCAACATAGAATAAAAATAAACGTCCAGTTTGAAGATTGGAAAAGCTCTTAATAACAAACTATAGTGACGACCGATATGTAATTTAACATATTATATTTTGCTAGGCTTGTTGAAGATTCTTACATGTCAGAATGTAATCGTATTGTGTGATTTATACATTTCTCTTAATGGAATAAATAACCTGGTGTTGGATGACCCTTCTGTAAGACTCACATTTTTGTTACCTGTTTAAATGGTTACGTTGAATTTTATCTGTATGATAATTATGTGAAAAACAATAACATAAAAGCTTCAAGTCAAATTAAAAAAAGGGGAGTTCCATAAAATCAAAATGAGCGATAATTAAATAATGTGATTTTATTAATTATGTTTCACATCAACATGCCAGATCCAGAAAAAAAAGTGATTGCAGTTTAGTTTGTTGTAATTGATATTGCTTAATGTGTAGTGGGGGCGTCAGATGACAATTGAGTGAAAATCGTTTTCTACATTAGAAAATGCCTTTAGACTTCGATGTGACTATCATGCGAGTGAGAGGTTTAGCTAGCTATAAAACCCTGTTTAATCCACCCATTTTTTTACCATAGAAAATAAGTCAGGAATATGACAGTTGTTATCCAGTCGTTTGATGTGTTTCAGCTTTTGATTTAGCCATTTCAATAGGAAAATTCCGGTTTGAATTTTAAATACTGTTATTAATACATCTTAATATTTTATCTAAATGGTGGATATGTCTCACAATTGATATTTTTTCTGAAATGGTAGTATTTAAAATTTTGTAGGACCTACGAGAAAAGACAGTTTTACAACCAGGATAGGACATACTAAATAAACAAACAAAGAGACTAAGTATAATCTCTTCATTAAAAAGACCAGGTCCGTTCCTTGAAGTATGACAGCCTATAAATAGTAATTATCTTATTGAAAAGTTGTCAATATATTAATGAGGATTCTATAATTTTTATTTCTTATTCGGTTGAGGGGGAGATATATCCTCGTGTATTGTATTTTCGACCTACTAACATATTTTTCCGAATTTCCCTGTTATATGTTTGAACATAGACATACCTAATATTTTGAGAGTCGCTAGTATACTTGTGCATAAAATAATTGTAACGGAAATATATTTCGATCTTTAATTTATTTTTTCATTTGAGTTTATTAGATCGATGGCACCTTTGTTGACAAAAACAAGCGTCTTGTGTTTTCGACCCATCTAAAAAAACGGGTCAAAAGTCGGAAACGACATGTCGTACATATCCGGAATTGGTTATAGAATGAAATTCAAAACAGTGTGGCTGTGGCCATTGATTGACACATTAAATTCATCCATTGACTGGGACAATTTACGTGAACGTTTGTCTGTAACGACCACTGTTCACGACGTACCTACGATAGACATTTAAACTGTGGGGTCAACAAAGGTTTCTTAACGCCTTTAATTAAAGTCATAAGAAACCTCAAATCAAAAAAAAATAATGCATATGATTTTTATAACTCAATGGATAGTTTTCATTATAAAACTTATGTACATATACTTTTTTCTGAAGAAAATTCTTTAATTTATTCATATTTAGAAGAAGTTTACTTTATTTGAATAGCTTCCTTCCAGCAAGCTATTCCCCCGACATATTTTCCGTATGCAAGGTGACCTCAGTGTGACCCATCTCGTAAAAATCCGGTGACCACAATACGCATGGATGTCCTTAAAATAAACTATTATCTGAATTTACATGTTAAACACGTGCTCAATTTCCATGCTTTTTTGTTTATTTTTCGTCAATTGTTGACAACAGGTGACAATCGTTAAACTTCGGCTTCAAAACACGAACTTTAATTATCTGCCATATTTTCACAACAACACTGACCGATTGAGAAAAAAAATTGACAATTATTCGAAATTTACACGAAAAAAATGATAAATTCGAGCACAGAAGACGAAGTTTAGGATGTTTGTATGCATTAGTTCAAGAATTGGAAGAAAATTATTTTTCACCGGTCACTCGTTTCTTATGACTTTAAAAAATAATTCGAAAAATTAATCAGGAATAACCTTTATGTTTTGATTTATATAATTGATATAAATCAAAACATCGTGTTATTTCTGATTAATTTTTCGAATTACTTTATTAAGGTGTTGAGAACCTTTGGTGACCCCATAGTTTAAGTGCCTTTAAAAAGTACATAGTGAGCTGTGGTCGTTACATACAAACGTTCACCTAAATTGTCCCAGTCAATGCATGAATTTAATGTGTCAATCAATGGCCACAGCCACACTGTTTTGAATTTCATTCTAAATTTGATACCAAAGTTTATATCAAAGTGTTAGAGGCGATCAAATTTATGACTTAAAGAATTGAATGGTTAAATATACAACTATAAGATACAAAATATCATGTTGATGTCTTTTTTGGACAAGTT
Organism: Mytilus edulis; assembly: GCF_963676685.1. Classification (NCBI taxonomy): domain Eukaryota; kingdom Metazoa; phylum Mollusca; class Bivalvia; order Mytilida; family Mytilidae; genus Mytilus; species Mytilus edulis. The sequence continues at coordinate 51,078,677 of NC_092346.1, read as the reverse complement.
GTACACACTTCAGAATGAGGCACTTTGGAAGCCTTGTATGGTCTTGTATACATTCATGTTTTTGTTAAATACTTTGGTTAATCCACTGTGAAGTGAGGTTGGTGAGTATTGTCTGTAATTTCCACTGACACTGTTTTTTCTGTAAATAAAATTTAACTGATATTTTATTTTTTTTCGGTAAAAAGTTGTAAAGAGCATGCGTAATTCCGTATTCAAATTAACTTTAAGTATTACAACTAACCACCTGACAGTCATGACTTAATGACATTGAAGTTAACTTTGAATGCAAAAAGACCTCTGCCATAAGTTTAGAAAATTCGTTTATTTTAGACCGATTCTTTTGGAAGGTAAAACTAGTATTAGTGAAAAGGGTACAAAAATGTGATATCAAATAAAAAAAACGTTAATACTTAATATTATAACTTTATTTGAAAAATCTTCACCCCACGTGGTATCATTTGCTATTGTTACTAAGTATAGCAGCCGAATATGACGTCATGCGGGCATGCGCAGCATACGAGAAGAGAAAGTAGAATTAGGTCGAAAACGTCAGACGGTCGAAAACACAATACGAGACGATATACTTATGTTTGACTTAAAAACAAAAAACATTAAGCTTTATACGTGTAAAGTGCCAAGTATGGTAACGTGAATTATGTTTCATCAACTCAAAATCACAAAAATATAAAATGATATACCCATATTTTATGTACCAGTTGTACAATATATAAATCACACAGGACAAACACGTTCCGTTATCACTTGGAGTCTAAGAAATTTATTCAGTATAAACATACCATGGGAGAGGTAAATATTTTAACTATCTGTGACTTTGCTTTCATTTAAACCGTGAATTATGCTAAATAATACAAAATTTCCTTTACATATTACATTGCATGTTTAAGCAATACTTTATCAAGATAAGACGTCTGTGTGGAGTCTGAGACAAATAAAGTAATGATAAAAATGTATATACTAAATAAACTCTTAATGTGAATAATGAAAAACCATAATAAAATTAAAGGTTCCCGGGCAAATAAAACAAATACACGTTATTACAGGGAACTTACAACATAGCAATAGCACATCAGTTTTATTTGATAGTTGCAGGGCTACAACATAAATCAAAGAAATGTCAATTAATAAAAATCATTATAATTACAAAGCCTAGTTGGCTGTAATTAACTGCATGACGACATATCTTGCTTCTGTATATGCAATTTTGAAAAATACCAGTTTCGTTATTTGCAGTTTGTGATTTCCATTTGCTTCTTTTTGTTTCAATGTCTGATTGCTGTTGACTCTTCAATCTATTCACCGTGTGACAGTGAAGATGTTTGGTGTCTGGTATCAAGCAGGTATGACATCGGTATATTGCATTATCATAAATAAATTTAAAGAATAGTCTATCCTACAGAAATATCTGGAACATCCCAAACGTCCTAACAGTACAAATACAAATCTGTCTTTGAACTTTGAAACGGGATTAGATATTTCTCTAGGTCTTCTGAGTTATTTATTCTTTGCTGTCTTTTTTTCCAATACGTATAATCAATCAAAAACTCTGGTCTTGTCTACAGTAGTGATAGTTATGTCTGTGTAGAAATTATCCGTATTGATAATGTATACTATGCTTGGTAGTCAGTGTTGAATAAATCAAAGTTTGTCTAGAGTCCTAGAGTCGGGGCGATTAATAGCTCGCAATATGGCGTAGGTGCTTGTCCAACATGAAAAATCGTATGGCAAATGTATAAACTTAATCATGATGTTGTTTACTTACTGTACATTGCTTTTTAATTATCCATTATCTACATTCTACTTATGGTTGTATACTGATACAAAGAAAAATCTTAATACGATTTAGTATTTTTTTAAACATTTTAGTATTATTGTACCAAGTCAGGAAAATGGCAGTTGTTATCTTATAGTTCAATTTTGTGTGTGTTAATTACATGGTCGTTTTGATTTTTTTTTGTTGTACTTCAGTGTTTCTGTTTATTCGTTGTTTACCTCTTATAGTTGATGTGTTTACCTCAGTTTGAGTTTGTAACCCGGATTTGTTTTCTCTCAATCAATTTAGGACTTTTGAATAGCGGTATACTACTGTTTCCTTTATTTGATAACACAAGGTATCTAGAAAAGAGAGACGAAAGATACCAAAGGGATATTCAAACTTATAAATTGGCAATAAATTGACAATGTCATGAAAAAGACGAAAGAAAAACATATAATATTGAAATGATTCTTTTATTTGTGTCTTTTATAACCATACATAAACAATCACAATATGTTTACTATTTAAGACTGTTGAATAATATGAAGAGAAAGTCAAGTGAAACAGAAATATTAAGATTAAACTGAAAAAACAAACAATGTCTTTTCTGAATGATGTCTAGCCTTCTCAAACTGTGGCATAAATCATTTCAAATCTAGAAATACTTAGAGAGAACATAATCAATAGTAAGGGAAAAGGGAAACTCCAATGCAAGTGTTAGTAAAATGTTTTTTAATAGAAATTTAAACAAATGTTTATTGACCTTGGACTTTTTGTATACAGAATATTTCGTGATATTTTGTGTGTAAATTGTATCAAGATGAAACATATTCCAATCATTTTATTGAGCCTAACATTAAGCCTGAAACTATAGTAAAATACTAATACCTGTGACCATATTGATCTATATTTAAGCTTACCTGATGAGAAATTTATGCCACCTATTGGTAATGGTCATATTGCTACAAATGTCCTGAGTGATACCATATACATGAATGGATTTTACAATGGTTACAGAGAAGATAGTCACAGAGCAAGATTACAAGCCACTTCAGCTGTTGATGTTCAATTTAATGACGGTCGGGATTCTAGATATTACGCCCTGGATATGTTCAATGGTAAACAAGCAGTTGTTTTGATAAGCCATCTTTATTTTGTTCATATATACTAGTATATATAAAAAATGCCATAAAATATAGTCAAACATAGGTCTGAACAAAAGTTTCAAAGATATTCTTAGGTCTTTCTAAATATAGTCACTGGTTTTGGAGTTGTGGACCGACGATTTGATTAATTTTTTTATTCGACTTTTTCACTTGTTTAAATTTTCTTATTCCCATTTTTCAAATGAAAAGATTTTTGAATGCACGAAGAATTTTTTTTTCATATTTCATAGCATCAAAAGAAGTCTTCTTATCTTATTTCGATATTATATTTTTCAGGCATCTTCTATCAGAAAATTTACCATCCAACACAAAATACGAGTATTACCATCATGTATTTTGCTCACCGAAAATATGATACTCTACTGGTTACTCATGTCTCAGTTCAGCAGATTTTACCAACAAATATAAGTTTTATATACTCAAAAGGTGGTTTAAGTCAGGATATCGACAACTTTTCAGAGGTTAAAGTTGATAACTCAACCACGTATGTAAGATAATTTGGGATGTAAGGAAGTTTTTTTTTTTTGTCATTTCTTTTTAGTTAAATTAAGTAATGATATAACGTATGTATATTCTCATCAATTGAAAACGATGAAACAGTTTCTTTTTATATCTCAAAATGAATACTAGTATTGATTTATAAACGCACATTGTTTTGCTAAATTTTCAACATGTAAATAATTACCACAGCTTTTAGTTCAACTGAAAATATAAACCATAGTAAAACCGGGTTTTTTTGTTCGTTTTTAAAGAAGACATACTTGAAACTCACGTGTTTAAATTAATGTAGATTGAAACATTTCGAGCTTTAGCAACTATAGTGATGAGAAAATACAGATTCAATAGATGGGTTTATACTTCTATGACGAACTTAACACTGAACTATCGACCCGGAGATGCATTACTAATAAAAACTCATTAAATTGGCGGAAAATTAAATGAAATCGTGAAGAGTCCCAGTCCATTTATATCTTGACAAGATGAACCAAATAAACGACAACCCAATGCACTTATTGAATTTGGTTTGCAGATATTTCACTCAAAACTGGTATACAATGATTATTTGTTCAAATGGAAATTAATAACTTGAATTATGTTCTAAAATTATTTAAATAATACAATTGCATGATAGTTATTGGTCAGGTGAAAACAAAAGACCGGAGACAGATGATTTAGAACCAATGAGATTCCATCATGTTTGGACTAAAAAGGTCAATATATCAGAGGATTTCATCAATGATTCATATAGGTCAAACTGGATTTCGATTACATCAATTGGTACTGATAAAGGTGAAGTGTTCTCATTGCATAGAAAGGCCCTGGAAATGAGACATGATAATCTAGTCAACCAACATAAACAGGTGAAGAAAGCGATTATTCCTTTTTTCTGCCTTTTAAACACTCATGTTATATAAATAACAAGATACTGTATGAGTGACAATGAGACATCAACTCTCAATCAATGTAACAATGTAGGAAACCATTGGTCTAATCTATATTAAAAAAAAAGAGAAACGAGAAACACTTATGAACTGCACCAACACACGACAATCACTGAACAACAGGCTCCTGACAGGACAGGTGCATAAAAACGCATCGGTAATAATCATTCTAACTGGTGCCAACCTTCTCCCTAAACTGAAACAGTAGCGAAATACTACAACAAAAAGGGACACACTATAAAATGTCGATTGAAATGGCTTAACTCGACCAAAAAGACATATGAACAAAAACAATTTAACATACACTGAACATATAAGTTTATCTATGACACAACAAAAATACTATATAAGAATAGGTACAATGGCAATAAGACCACTCAAGTTTACGAAGAACCATGTCTTTAAATGCATTGTTAACATATTTCAATTCATGCACAAATTAAAAAGTAAAACGTGTTTTTATGTATATTTTCGTTTTCGCTTTTTTTTCATAAACTGTAAATTCTTATAGGAATGGAATAGAATTTGGAAGAAAGGACATATAGAAATCCATGGTGATGATAAAGAGCTCCAAAGGAATATCCATGCAGCCTTCTATAACATATTGTCTTCTTTACCACAGAAACAAAATGTTCACAATCCTTTTATAGGATTAAGCCCAGGTAAGCAGTACATATGTTGTGAATCACTTAGATATCATAGCGCTTAGAATATTCTAGTAAATACATTTGTTTTATTTTAGTAGTAGAGGCACTGGGAAAGCATAAGGTCGATTCCAAGACGATCTTAATCTTCGCCAACTTTACTTTACTTGACGCCAATTGAAATTTTAATAACCAATGTAGAATTTATTGCAGACGCGACCTTTTTATTTTCGTGAACAAAAAGAGATGTTAAATATGACTGCAATTCGAAAATGCCAAACAAAACAGGAACAAAATCCAAAAAAAACAGTTATCAACAATATGCAGATGGTATGACAAGGGTTGAACCGTATTCTGTCCAAAAAAAATGCGAATCCATGTAAAGGCACACTCATCAAACGGAAGGGTCAAATCATTATCTTGATATATCAACATCCATCTTCAAATATCGATCAGTGGTACGACAAACGGTACATAAAGTACAAAAATCTGAACCGTATTAACAGTTGTGTATATACTATATGGTAACGATATAGTGAATAAGAAAAAGCACAAATCAAATTGTTAAGGCACAATTTTTTTTATTTACCATACGTTAACTTCTAGATAAAATTTTATTCTAATTTCAGGTGGATTATCTCGTGGGGGTAAAATCAACCCCAATAAAACTGGGGGTCCGTCAAACGACTATGCAGGTCACGTGTTCTGGGACATGGATACATGGATAATGCCACCAATTATGATGTTTCATCCTAATTTAGCTCGCCTAATGATAAATTCCAGGATTCGAGTGCTAGATACAGCAAAGGAAAACGCCAAAGGCACTGGGTATTTGGGAGCCCGATTCCCATGGGAACAAGCTGTTACTGGTATTTATAATAAACTTAATATAAGCAAATAGACATTTCATTCACTTGACATATGACAATTGCTTATTAAATTTTGTGATGTTCAAATATTGACCAATATCATAAGAAAACTATGTAAAAACGTAATTTCCAGGATTGACAACGTCATGACCAAAAAGACAAACATCGATAAGTAACAAACATTGGTTCCCAGATTATAACACAGAAAATACAAAAAAAGGCAGAAGCAATAGATAAATCATGTGCTTTTATTTATATTGCAAACATGTCACTTTTTTAATTAATAAATTTCCGTACATAGGTGTTTGCAACTAATGTTTTAAAATGATACATTAATTGATGAAGTGGAGAATCGAATACAATTATTCAAACCGACTCATTTCATCAAACAGGTATAGAGACGTGTCCATGGGATTTAGCGTCCCAATATCAAGTCCATGTGACAGCCGATGTTTCATATGCTCTACGGCAATACCTTTACGTATCATCTAAAGATGCGTCAATTGAGATGTTGACCAATGGTGGATCGTCACTTGCCTTAGAGATTGCAAACTTTTGGGAAAGTCGTGTTAATAAAACTGATGACAGGAATGATATATTAGGTAAAAAACATGTTCTCGTTTATTTTACTATTTTAAATACACCTCATAAAACCTAAAACTCTCATAAAAACATATAACAAGTAGAATATAACCGTATCAGAACCAAATAATTAACAGATACTGGATTATAATTACACATGTATACCTGTGTTGTTAAATTCGAGTTAACTGAATTAATCTGAAATTTATATATATATTATATATGGATTTTTTTCTAAACTGAGTTAAATTCCTTTTATTTTTAAAAATCTTTTTTCGAAGTTTATATCATTATAAAATATTATGCAACTTATGCTCATGAAATAACAAAAAAATATCCAGATCTTTTTTTACGAACATACATTTTATCCAAATAACTTGTATATCAATGTCCGAAAGCTTATGAATCTAACACTTTACAGAGTTGATGGCAATAAAGCCGTGTTATGAATTAGTAAGCTGGAATTTTGAATATTGAATCAATAATAAGAAATGGGTATCACCATTTTATATATATGATAAATTTGTGAATGGAAAAAAGAGTGTTAACTCTATTGGCACTGTAAATTGATAATTGTACCATTAAAACTAATGTTATATCTTGTATGAAATAAATACACTTGGTCTTCCACTATTCTTTCCTTATTGGTGATTAAACCATATCTTGGAAACACATTCGAAATAATTTTTGCATTTAAGTTTTATATCATATACAAACAAACTTCAAAGCAGATAAAAAGATATAACGATAATTATGAAAAATATAATCAAGCAGGTCAAAGCAAACGCACGGGGCACTGGTTTTGAACATGCAAACAGATAACCTTATTTTCCCTTAAAAGTTAAGTCGACCATGTAAGGGATGTAAAGCCTGTCAATGTCGTTAAAAATCCATCGTCGTCCGTTAAAAGTACGAATATCAAAATTAGGTGCATCAAATACTTGTGGTCATTTCATTTCGTCAACGGGAAAACAAAACTAAATTCCTTTTTTATCTATGCAGGTGTAATGGGACCAGACGAATACCATTACAACATCAACAACTCAGTATTTACTAACTACAACGCAAAGTTAAGTTTGATGCTGCCTTCATTTTTAGACAACAATTACAAAGGGTAATATTTACATTTATGAACTGTCCATGACATTCACAAATAAAACGTTAACCAGTAGTAGCAGGAGTTAAATGTTCGAATATTACAAATATTTTGGCCACGAGCATCACTGAAGAAACATGTATTGTCGAAATGCGCATCTGGTGCAAGAAAATTGGTACCGTTAATTTTATTACTACCACTGGGTCAATGCCTCTGCTGGTGGACTATTTTTGTGTTATTAAAATTTGCTGTTACAAAATATTAGAAATTATTATAAATTAAGGAATGTATCTCCATCATGCAAAGCTCTGATTCCTTTCACGGATTTGGCTATACTTTTTGGACCTTTTGGATTATAGCTCATCATCTTTTATATAAGCTTTGGATTTCAAATATTTTGGCCACGAGCATCACTGAAGAGACATGTATTGTCGAAATGTGCATCTGGTGCAAGAAAATTAGTACCGTTAATTTTATTGAAACCTGCTGCAATTGTTTGCACCTGTCCTAAGTCAGGAATCTGAAGTTCAGTAGTTGTCTTTTGTTGATGTGGTTCATAAGTGTTTCTCGTTCCTCATTTTTTTATATAGTTTAGACCGTTGGTTTTCCCGTTTGAATGGTTTTACACTATTAATTTTTTGGGGGCTTTTATAGATTAATGCTCGGTGTGGGCCAATGCTCTGTGTTGAAGGCCGTACTTTGACCTATAATGGTTTACTTTTATAGATAGTGACTTGTGTGACGATTTGTCTTCGTTGGCACTCATACCTCATCTTCTTATATCTGTTTAATGTATTTTATAGTATTGACCTAAAGAATAAAAAAGAAATAGTAAAGTATAATGAAACTGCAAGTAAACTCAAAATACTATTTGACGAGCGTACAAGATTTCATCCTCAGTTTGAGGGATTCAGATTAAAAGGTATGTAAACTTTAAAGAAAGACTTTTGTATTGTAAGAAACGATAACCAGACTATATACGTTGAAATGATTGTATGCTGTACATGAAGGTTTAGCAGTGTTCACGTAATCTTGAACTTAATTCATGGTTATTCAGGTCAACATAAAATTTTCCTTGTTTGCTATCCATCTTATATATTAAAAGCATTTACTGATTTAGTCAATTATATTTGGTGTTTGGAATTATTGTATGGTATTTAAGACTGTCTGGCTGGGTTAATCATAACCTGGCCTTATTTTCATACTTAATTTGTCAACATCATTTTTCTTACTTAGGTATGTTTTTTTCATACACTGTAATCAACTTAATTTGGAGTATGATTTTGTAACGGAAAGGTCTGTCTTGCAGGATTCATCTGCATGATCATTGGTTAATTATTAAGTTCAAATGATGAAACTTTTATTAGAGTCTTTCAATAAAAATTCAATTATGATCAATAAAGAAGACAATGCATTTCAGCGTACTTCTGTTTTAAGTGCATTAAATTGTTTCATTAATTCGAAAAGAGAGCAAAGTTCGTTTTGAAGGTCATGCTGAACAAGTTGATTTAAATAGTTATGTTTTCCCGGAACAATATTTTCATGTGAATTATCTCAAAACAGTCCTTGTTCAAATCATTGAATGTTTGCGTAACAATTGAAAAAATATGTCAAGCTTTATTTTTTTTACTTTAGATAAAATAAAGCAATCTGATGTCGTTCTCCTGGGATTTCCACTGTTAATGCCAATGGACCCTGAAATAAGACGAAATGACCTGGTATCATATGAAAAGGTAAGATATCTAAACTGGAAAGAGGTGCAAATTTTGTATTTGGTTTGCTCTCAATAGTTTAAAGTCTTTTGAACAGCGTTATACTAATGTTAATTACCTTTAATAAATACCTTTATAAAAGTAAAACAATGAAAATTTAATGAACCAACAAACAAACAATAAAAAGACCACCTTTTGGTTATTATGAGTTGCTGGGGTAAAACTTCAAAGATTTCGTGTTTTCAAAATATTTGTTGTTAGATTGGTTAATGTATGTATGTACCTCATATTGTTTATGATAAACCACGCGATCCCAATATCAAACATGAAAAATTAAATAGCTCAAATGTATCTTTTCCGCTCAACCAACCCCAAGACGTTATTTAACTTTGAAAACCCCAAAAACTCATTCTTATAAAGAAAAGTTCACGATGACACCATATATGATAAAAGATGTGCAAAAATTTCAAAAAAATACCAATCAAAGATTTAAAAGGAGTTGCTGATTTGCATATAAGGTAAAGTGTATGTTTTGCAATGGATTCACTTTTAAAAGGGTACGAAAAGAAAATGGATTTTCCATCTCAGGAATAATTTATCTTGGCTGTATTTTACAAAAATCCTCGGCATTTTAGGCCTCAATGCTCCTTAACTTCGTATTTTTTTTGGCCGTTAACTGTTTTTGATTCGAGAGTGACAGATGAATCCTTTTTATTCAAAAATTGCTGGACATGCAAAATTATAAGCCTGGTAAGGATCTCTAATAGTTTATTTTACTGTTATTTTTGGTTTTTGGTTGGTTTTTTTTTATATCAAAAACTAAAATTATATGTATATTATCCTAAGATAGAAGAGAGGTGTTTCTAAACATTGCACTGAGTTCAAGTCTTTAGATAAAGATATAGAAACAGTTGCGGATACAAGTTGACTATTCTCTTATGAACAAGACAAATTCAACGATTTGGGACACTAAAACGTCATTCATTTGCGTCAAATTTGCACAATGCCAGCAGAATGCCAGTCAAAATAAAAATTGTATATTTTTCTTGATATTATAAAAAAAATAAAAAAGAAGATGTGCTTGTTTTTTTTTTGTTTTGTGGTTGGCAGTTTAGAAAGTATTGATGATAAATATTTAGGAAGAATCGCTATCATATATATTTGTTCAATCGAAACATAATGCGAATAATTTATTTCAGATGACCGATCAATTTGGGCCAGATACTGGAACTTGGAGTATGCACACTGTTGGGTGGTTAGAGCTACAGGATGAACAAAAAGCTCAAGAAATGTTCAAAATGTTACTAAGAAATATAAATGGTCCATTTAAGGTATTTGTGTAGTAATACATATATGTTAAGAAGTATATCTTTAAAACAGATTGGCTTTTTTAACATTTTTTATTCAAGCGTCACTGGTGAGTCTTTTGTAGACGAAACGCGCGTCTGGCGTAAATATAAAATTGAAATCCTGGTATCTATGATGAGTTTATTTTCAACCACTGGGTCGATGCCACTGCTGGTGAAGTTTTAATTCCCCGAGGGTATCACCAGCCCAGTAGTCAACATTGCTGTGTTGAGTTGAGTTATCATTGATATGTTCATAATTATAAATTAACTGTTAACAAAACTTTGAATTTTTGAAATTCTAAGGCTTTTCTACCTCAGGAATAGATTACCTTGCGCATCTGGCGTAAATATCAAATTTTAATTCTGGCATCTGTGATGAGTTTATCTGCATGATTGAATGACAAATAAATGACCTTGTGTATCGTATCGTCAATGGACTCTAGCTGGATATTAGTATCAATTTTTCCAGTTTCAAGATTTAAATTAAAACAACTTGTGGTATTTTCTCTTTAATTGCCTCCTTAACTAAGTCAATTTAACAATGTTGAAACAACTCGGTGTTTATTTTAAACAAGTAAAAAAAATAATACAAAAGAATTCTTTGTATTTCCATTAAATCAAAGTGTGATACATACGAAAAATTGCAAATATCGCATGTTTGTGTGAAATGTGGCATCGCAAGACACCTTGAAACAGATGAATAGAATTGCATCTTAAGATTAAAACGTCCAACCGTATTTCTTACTTCTATAAACTTATGTGATGTTAATTTTTTTTTAGTGTGATCCTTTTCTTTTTAAAATACTTGTATTATCATTGTCATAATGTACAGGCTTTAGTTGTTTTTTTTTTTTTTTTTTTTTATCAAACTCTTAGTTGTTTTACCCTTAATAGTTTAAAATCCTAAATTTTTTACTAGACGCTTTGTTTCGTCTCATTTTCAAGTTTTATTAAAAAAAAAAAGTAAACTTCCTCGTGAAAAGTTTACCCTAGATGAATTTGACTTTTATTTAAAGGTTCCTTGGTCCTATAGATGATCACGTGTAAATATGTACTTCATAATAATCCTTGGCTTTGAGCATTCATGATAAAGGCCAACCAAGAAAACCGCTTCGAACGCATACATTTTTAAAGTTATTTTTAACTTTTATTCAATAGAATAATACTGGGTTTACAAAAGTAATTTGTTGGTCCCTTTACAACTTGCTGTTTGATGTGAGCCAAGGCTCCGTGTTGAAGACCGTACTCTGATTTATAATGGTTTAATTTTACAAATTATGACCTGGGTCGAGAGTTGTCTCATTGGCACTCATACAACATATTCTTATATCTGTATGATACACATTTCAGGTATTCAGTGAGAAACCTTCGAATTCGCCTGATGGACCAAGATGTGTAAATTTTATAACTGGAGCAGGAGGTTTATTGCAGGCTGTCATTTTCGGTTATGGTGGAATACGGATTCGTGAATCACAATTAGACTTGAATCCTCATCTTTTGCCAGGTGTCAATCGTTGGGCAATGAAAGGATTGAAATACAAGGGATTTGAATTTGATGTTTCTGTAAATCAAAGTGATATCCATGTAACACTGATAAGTGTATCTGACGGACAATCGGCGTTAACAATACAGTCGTCATCTAAAAAAGAATTGAACACACAAATTGGTAAGACTTATACGTTCGAAAGAGGAAAGCTCGTATTTGAGGTGAAAGATTTTCCAAATCGGACACCAACAAATGGCGTCAATACAGCTGCTGGCGTTGACAAATGCGTTGGATTTGAGACAGTACTACTCTTGTTTATTGTTACGTGCTACCATATTTTATTTTAGAATAAAAAGTAAAATAACAAAACTACCCAACTCAAAGGAAAAGTTAACAAAATTTCAATCCTGGTATATATGATGAGTTTATTTGAAACAGAAAGTCCCTCAACAGGTAAATATCCACCCTCATTTTTGTAAGAAATGATATTCATAATTGTTCATGAGTCACTTCATACCAATAAGGAAAATTATCATTTCGATACTGTTTCATGGTCCGCACCTCCCTATATCTTTGATCTCTGTTAGTAAATCACTTCTATCACAGTTCTTTGAAAAGAAGAAATTTGTTTAAGAACAAATGGATATAAAAAAAAAACTTTTACAATAACCTTTTACTTTTGTCGACTTTCTTAGTAGGTTCAGAACTCCAAAAGAAGACAACACTTACAGTCTACAGTTTACTGTTTTCTAAAAAGCGTTGTATTTGGCATAACTTTTAGGAATTTTGGTCCTTAATGCTCTTCATCGTCGTACTTTATTTGGCCTTTTTAACTTTTTTGGATTCGAGCGTCACTGATGAGTCTTTAAAAAGTTTTGTAGACGAAACGCGCGTCTGGCGTATATACAAAATTTAGTCCTGGTATCTATGATGAGTTTATTTCTATAGCCTACAGAAACAACTACAATGAGAGACATACAATTTCAAACATAACAATACTAGCAAATTCCAACAAATTCCAACAAATGCCAAATGAATTATGCTAAAAGTCTTGGCTAATCAAGCCCAGATGATAGTTTTAACAAGCGTATACAAATTTGAAGTTGCGGCTTTTTCTATATATCGAAGTTCAGTACCATCTTGCAAGATACAACTTCGTTTGATTTTTGGTATTAATGAAATGTATTAAAAAAAACGAAAATTGTTTTCGATTGCTTTTGTCAAAGAATTGAATCCAGAAAAGTAAAATGTGCAAAGATTGGCAACTCTAGAAAAATAAAACAGTATTCTTTATTACATAGAATACCTTAGCTTAACTTTTAGGAATTTTGGTCCTCAATACTCTTCAACTTTGTACTTTATTTGGCCTTTTTTTTTTTTTTTTTTTAACTTTTTTGGATTCGAGCGTCACTGATAAGTCTTTTGTAGACGAAACGCGCGTCTGGCGTATGCACAAAATTTAGTCCTGGTATCTATGACGAGTTTATTTATTGGGAAATTAAAATAGAAGAAATAGTAAGCTGTCAAGATTAGAACAATGTTTATTGATTGAACCAGTTATTACCAATACCGAATATTTTTGCAGTTTTGGATGATCGCTTGTAAATCTTTCGTGTTTGGACAACATTGTTACGTCTTTCGTGACGTATTATTGTTAAGAACTGTAATTCTGACGATTGCTAATTTGCATGGTTGATATTGTACGTAGATTTGACAATATCAAACTTAGTAATCTTATGGTATTCAAATCGTTTTCACTTAATATTGCTTAGATTTCACATTATGTTCTGTTCTTGATATGTTAAGATTGTTACTTCCTAAAATGTTATATATTGTTATACATCGCATAAAACCTTATCTGTATTTTGGCAAAATATTTCAGAATTGTGGCTCATCAATGATCTTCGTTTTTTGGTTTGACTCGTTAGTTTATTGTGGCACGAGCGTGACTGATTGGTCTTTTGTAGGAAGCAAAAACTATATTTTATGAAGAATTCAGTCGTCGCAAGCTCATATCTTATGCAGTTTTCGATAAATTTAGGTCAAAGGTTAACAAAAAAAAGAATTTATACTAACTTACAATATTGCAGACAACTGTACCTTGGTTGTCTATTCTAGTGGAAAAACCGAAGAAAACACCAAAATCAAAGCAAAAACTTGAAAACTGAAATCCCAATCGTAAGGCATGTTGGCACAGTGTATGTTACACAGGTGAACTATGACGTAGGTGAGTACATCTCATGGATGTAATTTTTAATAACCTAGTTAATTGCGATGAGAACATGTTATGAAAGCAAACATATTCTCTATGGTACAAGGATTCTCCCATGCTGCTTTACGTTTATTGTAATTTTCTCATTTAACTTGAAAAAGTATGAACCCGTTAAAACTGTAAATGATGAAATGAAGAAGCAATCCTACCAGTTTTGTCATTTAAACTGACCACTTTCTGTCATAATTTTTAAGTCACTCTGTTGTAACATTGAATCAAAGTGCCAAGATTGATTCAATTTATCAGTGGGAAGTAAAATTAAATATTGCATTGGTTGTTGCAGATTTAACAGCTTTTCTAGACAAAGGAAGATAACTCCACTTTTTAAGAGGAGGTTAACAACGACATAACTTGTATTTTCAGAACAGATATTCGATTCCTGCATTTCTGGAAATGTTCATAGATAATATATATAGAATGTTATGATCAATGCACTATTTGATTGCATTTCATGCAATCTTTATACCAAAAAAAAACCCGTTCATAATCGATGAACTATGTTAAGCCAAAAATTCTGCCTAGTGAAGACAAATGCCAATGTGATATAACTGCATACCTTATCTTCAGTGGTTCCCTTTTCCTGTACTAATCACACTTTAAAGGTAATGTCAAATCTGAGTGAAAAGGGTGAATATTCTTTATGGAAATGAAATATGCCAATGCTTATAAAACTGCATACTAAATGTTATTGAGTGTCTCTTCATATACCCTTCAACAAACCCATTTATGTAAAAACAACTGCTGCATGAAACTCTTATTTTCTTGCTTTTGTAACGTAGTTGATATAGGGCAAAATCTTACCCAATCATATACCCATGTGCATGTCTGATGAGGACCTTTTTTATATATACTTACTGTTTTTGTCTTTTTTTCATTTGGAGAAAACTATGTTTATGGCAGATCCTTGGAAGCCTTTAAAATTTTTATTTTTTTTAGAATCGGTGTGACTTACAGCTTGACATTTTGTGCAGGAACATATTTACTAGTGTGTTGAATATAGTTATTAAAGGTACCAGGATTATAATTCAGTACACCAGATGTGTGTATCGTCTACATAAGACTCATCTGTGATGCTATATTGAAGACAATATGTTCAACTAGAGATTTCTCTTCTTTTTTTTGTTATTGTGTTTCTGCTTTATTGACATATACCTAACATCTCATTTTACTAGTATAAAACATTTGAAAATTACAAAGTCATGCAAGCATGATTGCAGGGCAGCATCGTCCTATTCGTTTGGAATTTACAATGCAATGATGGTGACACAATTGCATAGTATAACAAAAGGTTCTATGACAGTTGGTTCTTCTAATCAGAAAACTATTAAAAGGAATTCAACATTACTTGATCATTGTGAAAGCCATTTATCAGCCTCTTTCAATTGATGCATAGAAGTGAATACATGTAATTGAAACAAATACCCAATTTATAGTGTCAAAATGACATATACTTGAAAAAAATCAAAGCATAAAACCTTAGATTAAAAGTTGAGAGACGACTCATGTTGAAAAGTATTCCCCCTATAAGTCTCACACTGAGAAAGCAAGACATTTTGTGTTACGTCTAAAATAAAGTACAAAGGCATTTGAAAATACAAAACGAAAGTGAATTTGAGAGATTTAATCGTCTGACTGAAAAGTATGTGTCCATAGATGTCCTTATATACATATCATTGACACACAAGCCTGCTTGTCTGACATACAGTAACTGACTATATGAAAATTGGTGCAATCATACATAGATGTAAGTTTTAATGCAACTAGTAAATCTATCTTCACATAAAATATAAAGTTACATGCAAGTCTAAAATATTTACTTTTGGAAACAAGTATTGTGTGTAATGAAAGACATAAGCTGACTTTATTTCCTAACCTAAAATATCAATTGAAAGTGATCCATGGTTGGAAATTTATCATAAAGGAAAATATTAAATAAGGCAATAAAATATTCCAGAATCAAAATGTGCCTTTTTTTCAATTGACATGAATAAAGGTTTAGTTCTTTAATTCAATTAAGTTGATATGCACAAGTTATACAATTGTACATCATGATACATTAAATGTCTCAATCTTAGAAAGTAAATCCCAGCAATGAATCAGTTAAGCTTGGAAAAAGAAACATAATCTTAAGCATGCTGACAGTCTAAAAACATATTTTGGCGCTTAACATGTTGAATGGTCATATAATATTTTCATCTTTCGCATACTAGTACTTTCTTCAACTAAAAATAATAATCCATTATCTAACAACCTTGCAATACATTAAATGACTTGTCAAAAATACATGACTGTATGAGTATGAAAAAAAGTATTGTTAGATAAATAGATAAACATATATTTACAATATTAATTTAGTTTTTTTAGCATTTTACAAGCCACCTGACATCATGAAAAGATTTATAAGCTCTAAAGTATTTCATATTCTACTGCATGGTACATCTCCTTTATTCTGCTTTAAAATAATATTAAATACATTTTTTTTATTTTATTCAACAGACACTATGAATCTGACATAGTTTCTTTTCAAACAAAGTCTCCAATTGTATTGTATGGCCATTCATGAAACACTTAAGACAGTTAAATTATATATTACTAGACAAATCTATAATTTTTTTCTCTAATTTTAATGGAGTTATGAGAATAAACAACAGTAAACACACAAAAAATTATGCAAATAAAATAAGAATTATTTCTTCAGAATTGCATTTATTTTAAACAAATAAAATTATCTAGGTTTTGAAATCAGCGTGATAATACATGTTTATGATTTTTTTTTCATTCTACTTGACCCAATTTCTTAATGTTTTACAATGTTACAATCATACCAAAATAAATTCACATCATTCAATCATCATATCCCCCCTCTTCATAAACAAGTAGTGTGTATGGCCTGACTGGATGACCCATGATAGGTGAATTACAACATGTTGGTTTTAATGCATTAATTTGCTATGTTATCAGAAGGAAAAAGTTCAAAAATAAAAGAAAGTAATAATAAACCATTGTTTTGTATGGTTTACTGAAATTAAGTCTTCAGTAGTTGACTCTTCAATTGAATATTGCTACTAGATGTAGTTACGGTAAAAAGCAACAAATAACACAAATATCCAATCTCTCATTCACTTATTTACATATATTTATACAATAATAAGCAAAAAACATAAATATTTAACAATTTTATAATTTATAAGTGAATAAAATCATGATGTGTATAAACAAATGTCCAACACAGATAGTTGTCTGTGTCTTCATGACAAATATGTAACCAGGATCAATGTTGAATTAAATAACTTAAATATCAATCTCCCCTTAGCTTAAGCAGCCATTAAAAGGCTAATATCAAGGTTCATTGATCAGAATTAATTATTCTAATTTTACATTTCACATTTGGCAAAGAAAATTGATAATTTTAGAAATTAGTGTTGATAAAGACTAATTGAAAGGGAGAAGTTTTTCTAAATATATGTAAAATAATCGCTTAAAGCTCTCTTCAAAATTACAAAACTGAAAAATAAAACAGAGTTATATCTTTTTTGAACCATAAAACCTTGTTACATTTTGTTTTTCTTTGTAAAAGCACTTGCTAGATACAAATTCCCTCAAAAGGTAACTGTATGTATAACCCTACTTATAAATTAATTCTCAAGTCAAAATTTGAACCACATTAATCACATATATACGAGTCTTTTGTCAAATTTTGACTATGAGTAAAGCAAGGGCTTAACTCTGTTATCCCAATTGGTCTCAAATCAAAAGTTCGGTACATTTAGTCTATTAACAGCATCCTCCACCTCCTTGTTTCACAGGAGTACTTGGATTTATTTTTACATTAGATTTGTTGTCAGCTGCAGCTGTAACTGGACCCATTCTATTTTTAATTTCTGCCGCCATCGTCATAAATGCTTGTTCAACGTTCGTAGCATTTTTTGCACTTGTTTCTAGGAAAGGTACTCCTAAAGAATCTGCATATTCCTGCAAAAAAGAGGTTTTTTTAATACAAATTTGCAAAGCAAAATGCAAGATTAATATTAACAAGGTTTAATGCAAAACTGAGTTATTTGTGCATACATGTATATGGTTCACAACAATAACGAAATACCATGATTACAAAAGAACTCTAAACACAGATTTAAAAGAAACTGTTAGTGATTGACAGATCAAGATTCAATTTTAGAAATAAGTTGAAGGATGACAGATGTGTAACAAAAATCCTTGAAACATACCCAAAATAATTCAGTGAATATTGGTGATTGCGAAAAATTTAACCCAAAATATCTATATGTATTTTCAAAAGCTTTAGTACTTTAAAGATAAAAGGTTCATATCACTAATAAATCACCAGCAAACATCCGGTTTCAATGAAATTCACTTAAAACCTACATAGGTGATTTTTAAATCAATAACTTTTCAGCAACCAACCCATCCATACCATCACTATTAATAACTTACTTTAGCTGTTGTATAATCTACTACTTTCTTGGTTTCCAGGTCAGATTTATTTCCTACTAGTAATTTATTTACATTTTCACTAGCATATCTGTCAATTTCTTGTAACCACTGTTTTACATTGTTAAAAGATTCCTGAAAAGAAATTGTATAAAACTATTGAAAAAGAAACACATATATAGAATATACACAGATACATCATCAAGTCAAACGAAATTCAATTTACATGCATTAGATAACAGATTACAAAATATACTATTAAGTAATATTTCTATATTTTATTGAAAATTCCATATGTATGCTTAGATTTTTTTCCTTACCTTAAGTATCTTTCAATCATTATGATCAACTTGAATAAATGGTACATGCAGGTATAAGAGACATTGTTCAATCTTATATGTTTTAAAAGTATGTACATAAGGTGAGACTTTAATAAAGTATTTGTGTATTTGTCTGTCTTGTTATAAAATCTTTAATTAGACCACTCTGTGTTTGTCTTGTCAACTGATGTTATAGATTTTAAAGATACACAAGGGCATTGCAAATACTATTGTTATGTCAGATTGATTAGGACATTGCTGAGAGATTGACATTAATTTTCTAGAAAGTATTGACAAAAATCTTGAAGTATTTTTAGCTTTATATATTTACTAGAGGGCCTACACTACTTCAAAATCATATAGAAAAATTCTGATTGTGCTTATTGATAACTTCTGTTTCGACCTTCAAAACCAGTGTTTATGTTATTCTATATGTATTTTGTGATTTAAACAAACAGATGTTTCAATATCATGACTTACTTGATCTGTGACATCATACACAACAATAATACCATGTGCTCCTCTGTAATAACTTGATGTTATAGTTCTAAATCTTTCTTGACCAGCTGTGTCCCACTAAAAACAATGCATTGTATATTGTAGAAACAATTTCATAAAGGTAAAATCTATTTTTACAGACACTGCTGTTGCATTTATCTTTTATATTATGAATGCACATGCAATGAAAGTTATACAATAATGTAATAAAGAATAAAGATGCAATAATTACAAAGTTGAACAATTGTCTATAATTACCATTGAGAATAGCAGTTGTGAATATTGAAAATTTTTGCCTTACATGAAGGGGATGGTCTTAAATTGGTTAAATGTATTATTCTTTTGTTAATTTGTTTGCAGGATGATCCATAAGTTTGAGTTTTCCTGTTTGAAGTATTACAATAAATTCTGCATAACTATAAATAGAAAAATAGAAATGGACAAAGACAAACCAATGCAACAGACCATCTACCAATTAATTGTAGTTGAAATAGTTAAGCCAAAAAAATCCATGAGACATTGTTTACATTTTTGATTGTAAAAAAAATTGGATTAACTTATATCAGCTAGGACCTTGCTTTCAAATACATGATTAAGGGACGGCATACTTGACCATAAATTAAATTAAATGGATGAAAATTTCAACTTTCTACAAAACAATGAAAAATACCAATTCACATTTAAAGGTAGTCGACTGTGGTTGGCTCAGGTCTAGACTAAATAAAATAAATGGGGAATGTATCCATTGGACTAATGCCCCTGCTTGTAAATAATGTTATACAGGGGCATAACTCAGGAACTGATAAAGTGACGCTACTGAAATTTGTACTTGATCTGAGTTTTGATGAAGTTAACATTGTAAAATTCAGTTGAGGTAAACTAAAGTTAGATTAGAGAAACAAATATTTCAGCAATTTTTCTATTTGTAATGGAACACAACTCTTAAACGGTAATAGTGACGCCACTAAAATTCAAAATTGATTGGAGTTTTGTGATGATAACCATTGTGTACAAGTTTCACAACATTAAGCATGTTAAGTTGAGACAAGAACTTAAACAATAATTCTACATTTATTCCATTTTAAAGGGATATAAGTCTAGAAGGATAGAAGTGACCCGACCAAAATTCAAATCAGATCTGTGTTTTGGGGTTATAAGCATTGTGTACAAGTTTCATAAACGTTTGGTTGAGGCAAACTTTGGTTAGAGAATGGAAATGAAAAATTCAGAATTTTTTCCATTTGTAAAGGGACATTCATTCATTGTAACTCTAGAAAGGTAAAAGTGACACCACCAAAATTCAAACAGGATCTGTGTTTTGTGGTAATTAGCATTTTGTTTAAGTTTCATAACATTTGGTTGAGGCAAACTAAAGTTAGAGAACAGAAACCAATTTGGGACATGTATACCTACAGACAAGGGTAAAACTATAAAAACTATTGTCTTTACGGCAACAAATCATTGTATTGTCTTCATTTTGTTGTTGTAATCTACATAAATGGTATTAGAGTAACTGTGAAAAATTTCATTCCAGTCATTCAAAATATGTTGGAGAATTCAATTTTGCTCACACAAGCTATTTCTCACTATGGGTTTTTAAGTTCAGTAATAAACCTCAGAATATTTTTGGATTCTCATAGAAATGTGATATGCATATCTTCATGTACATATGACTGCAACTGCTGCGTTAATTGTCAATCAAAGAAATACAAAACTAATTGAGTTGGAAGTAACTATAAACTACACTTCAAATTAATTTTCTCATGCACATCAAAATGCAACAAACATTTGGCCTGTTTTATGTTGGCCTTTTTTGTACTTACTATTTGTAATTTTATAGTTTTCCCATCTAATTCTATAGTTCGTATTTTCTGAAAATAAAAAAAGTAACCATGAAATATATTGTTTGATCAGGACAGCAGGGATGATTACAGGTCTTTTAAATTCAGCCCAATCATGCCTATGGCAAATACTAAGAATCTTAATTGAAATTTAATAGTAAACCTTACATGTATAGAACTTACTGAGTAGCGCAGAGTCAGTACAACTTTTTCTTGTTTTTTAATACTTTGAGTTAAAAGTTTATTCAATTTCATCAATAAATGTATTGATCGTAGATGAAGAAATATTTGATGATGAATTATAACTAAGAAATAAATGATGAAAGCTATACTTTATTGTAGTTTTAACATGTGTAGGCATTATATTTGTGATTATTTTTGCAAGAGCGATTGTGAGGACTAAAATAACACATATATAATGCCTATCAATGTTAAAACTTCAATAAAGTATACATGTACAAAATGTAGCTTGCATCAATTATTTCAATTCTGATTAGGATAATTAAGGTAATTTGTATATCCGATGTGTAGAAGATTAGAGGATTTGTGTACAAATGTAGGCTCTTTAAAGGACCTCTCTTTTTTATTTGTAAACAAGCAAGCGACTCTGGGCAATGTGATTTTTTCAGAGGGAGGGGGTTTTGAACAGCCAGCACTAACGTTGTCCCATATAGGTCAAATATGTCAATTTCGAATTGTAACACATTGTAGTTGTAATAAATGTATTAGTAACAACATGTGCATTATTTAAGAGGTTGAAAGTGTTTTCAATTAATGAAATAAAATAAATGCATGCCAATTTCATAAAATGCATTATTCTGCAGTAGTCAATATACGCAAGTGCAAACAAACTTTATTGGATTTCCACTTCAAGCATGGGTTTATTCACAACGTGAAAGAAGCACGTCACATTAGAATAGGTATCAATTTACTAAGCAAACAAAGGTGCATTCAGGGATGAATAAGAATAGATGGGGGGACTAATAACCACAGAATACCTTTTGAATCAACTAGATGCTTTACTTAAGCAATGTTAGGCCACAGCATGTACTTTTATGATTCTGTCAAAGATTTTTTAAAGTTAATCTAAAATCTATACATGCACAACATGTTTATGGTCTGGATACTTACAAAATCTACTCCTATAGTACTTATATAACTTTCTGTGTATGTGTCATCCTGAAATAAAGAAAAAATAATTTTGCAAACAATATCATTAATATTATCTATAAAAACAAAATGTACACAAACATTTGACAAAAGTATGAAAATATGAATTCATTCATGTCATTTTTTCTCTCTCCCAATTTTTATACAAATAATTCTTAATTCTATTTTAAGGAGATGTAAAGAAAGATATGGTCCACTAACAATGAACAACTGTTGACATGTAAAAGTAAACTCTTAAGAAAGCATTTCATAAGGCCAAAAAAATATGTGTCTGTTTACGGTTACCCGATCGACCCTATTATGAGCGCCGACACTAAGCCATTTATTTCAGTCGTAAAGTGAAAAATAAACTGAACTCGTGTTAAAAGATAAGATATTGTTGCCTGTTACACCACAATGCTCATAATCATTAATATGATAGCTGTTCTTATAGAAATAGAAAATTGCAAAAAGATAGAAATTCAAAAAAAAATTTTTTTGGCCTATGGTAACTCACTAAGTGGGAAATCCATACTAGAAAACAGACATGAGCTTTCATGTCTTAGACAAAAGTGTGATAAAAATGTGGCCAAGGCCTAAAATAAAATATTGTTTGTTTCCCCAATCCCGACCGACCCTGCAAAAATGGTGCTACTCATAAAATTTTATTGTCAAAACCAAGTCAAATATTATTTTATTCATTTTGGATTATCAGGCTTGCCACTCGTCTGATAATGTTCAAGCTTTTTTGGAAAAATAAAATTATTTTCCTACCTACCTACCCACACCTGGCTTGGCAGGGTCGGGATTGGGGAAACAAACAATATATTAATTTAGGCCCAAGTGGGGCTGAATTCATCATGTTTATATTTATAGGTAAACAGAAAGTCTGACAAATAATGTATTAAAAACTGAGAGCACGAAGACAACTGCAATGTACATGAGTTTTCATGTACCCATTTTTTCCAAGCCTTTGAATCATTTCTTGCAATCAGGTTTGTGACAAGTACATGTTTAATATGTACACGATGTATAAACATATACTGATTTACATCCATTTGAACTGGAAGTCTGCACTGTAAGCGACTTGTCTGTAGCTTATGACTGATTAAATTCTATATGTACTAGCTAGTATTTGAAAATCTTTGTTAAGACATACATGTATGTTTTTGTCAGAATATTGGATTTTAAAATAAAAGAGATTTTGTTGCAGACTGTTAATTAATGTTACTACATTGTTGAATATATATATATACTTACTGCAAATCTGAGTAATAAACAAGACTTTCCTACACCAGAATCACCAATCAACAACAGTTTAAACAGGTAGTCACTGAAAAAATCAATTGAAAATTTAAATACATGTAAAAAGGTTATCAACATGTCATTTGATTATTTTTTAAATCATAGTCAACATTGCAATAGTTTTACGTTTTAAAGTGTGAGCCCATTCTGAATGTTTCACTGTTTCATACATGATACAGAAAAAAGTGTTGTTCTCATATCAAAACAAGTTCAACGTGTTCAATGTGGTATATTTTTAACATTTCTAACTATCATGACCATGTTCTTGTTAAAGTCATAAGAAACGAGTGACCGGTGAAAAATAATGTTCTTCCAATTCTTGAACTAATGCATACAAACATCCTAAACTTCGTCTTCTGTGCTCGAATTTATCATTTTTTTCGTGTAAATTTCGTATAATTGTCAATTTTTTTTCTCAATCGGTCAGTGTTGTTGTGAAAATATGGCAGGTAATTAAAGTTCGTGTTTTGAAGCCGAAGTTTAACGATTGTCACCTGTTTTTCAACAATTGACGAAAAATAAACAAAAAAGCATGGAAATTGAGCACGTGTTTAACATGTAAATTCAGAAAATAGTTTATTTTAAGGACATCCATGCGTATTGTGGTCACCGGATTTTTACGAGATGGGTCACACTGAGGTCACCTTGCATACGGAAAATATGTCGGGGGAATAGCTTGCTGGAAGGAAGCTATTCAAATAAAGTAAACTTCTTCTAAATATGAATAAATTAAAGAATTTTCTTCAGAAAAAAGTATATGTACATATGTTTTATAATGAAAACTATCCATTGAGTTATAAAAATCATATGCATTAATTTTTTTTGATTTGAGGTTTCTTATGACTTTAACATTACACTGAAATAACATAAATTATTAAACTACACAAAGATGTACAACATGTACATTCATATATATGACATACATTTCAAAATACCGATATCCTGATCCGTCCCATTCTAGTGATGGAAATCCTCCCATTTAAAGTTAGAATTTTCTTCTTTTAATTCAAATTCAATGATATAAAACATCATTCACTATACACATGCATGTATCCACTTAAACTTCTAACAATCGTGTTCAATATATATATATACCTGATATCTGAATTACACATCGTTCTGAATACAAAGTAGTCTAATTATTACACCATAATGTGCACTGTCAATTTATATATATTCTAATTTATCTAAATATACACATGCAATATTTTTGTTGTGTGGAAGATCTGACATGGAACCACATATGAGTTCATGTCTATAAATAGTATTTTTTTGTTTACATTTGTCATTCATTGAAAATAAATCTTAGTAACAATATTGTAATATTTATTAATAAATTCTAAAGTTAGCTGAAAGTGGAGTTTGAACAAATATGTGCAAGAACAGTCTTTCACGTAGGAATTCATTGTTCACAACTGTAGACATACAAGGACCTGCCATCTTGTCCATAAAACACCACAGTTAACTGTACATATGTTTTAAAGACAATATCTGTATTGAAGTACTTTGGCCAATCCTGTATTTAAGGGTTTTGCAGTTGTAACCATGAGTGAATGCCCTAAGAAATATTTTATTTCTTAGTCTGGATACAAATTTGGATTTGTTTTGGTGTGGACTTTACCCCCAGAAATGGGCACAGATGAAACGATATTTTGTCGAATAAACTGTTTCTTTGACGGACAGGAGAACACCCGTTGTATTCAGTATTCTTGTTTGTAAACATATGTGTTCGAGGGGCGTTCATTCGATCAGCTGTGTTTGGGAAATGAAAAACACGATCGTCTCTTGATGACGTATGACAACCTTTTTCATAAATGAGGGTTTGGGAGAAATACTTACTATTCGGGGTTCATTGTGCTCATAATATGGTACGATAAATGGATTTAGATATTTTCTTTTCAGTCAATAAATGATAATAAAGTTATTTAACACACGGTGACAGGTTTGACTTGTAAACCTTGAATCAAAATGGCTTCCTTCTTCCGCTTTGCGACTGCTCAGTGAAGGGGTGGGCACAGTTGCATATGACGTCATTGCCCAACGTGGCATCACGAGGTCAATACTTCCGGTCCAAACAAAATATTTTTCCTTAGCAGTATTACGAGTATAAATCAAAATTTATAAAAAAAAATGTAGCTAATATATATATACGCAAATGAAATAAAGAATATTATTTGTTTTAGAAGGTAAAAATATTGTCATTGAAGAAAAAAATCACAACATTCATGACTAATTTCGGCAAAAAAAATTTGCCCCTTCCCCCAAGCAAGATAAATGGTTAGAACCTAAAAGATTTTGCAAACTCCCTGTTTTTGGGTTTGCTATTATTTTTCTTATACTTGGGAGGGGGGTGGTCATTTCAAAATCAGGGCTTCAGCAGTGGCGGATCCAGCCATTTAAAAAGGAGGGGGTGGCCCAACCCAGGATAATGGGAGGTTCCAGCTATATGTCCCCATTCAAATGCATTGTTCTGTAAGAAAAAAAGGGGGGCGTCCAACCCCCGGAACCCCCGTGGATCCGCAAATGGCTTGACCCCCCTAAAATTACACTATTTTTATTTACCCCCCCCCTTTTTTTTTTTAAATATTTTAAAAATGTAAACCCCCCTCTATTAAACATTCCGAATGAAAATTTTAACATGCAAAACACTTAATAGGGATGACATTGAGGGGTTACTTTGAATTTATAAAAATCCTCTTTTCCTGGGCAAAACAACGACAATTAAGTCCCTAAAATAATTTTCTGGTTTTGTTATAAAATATTTTTATTTATATATGTTAAGACATACATGTATGTTTTTGTCAGAATATTGGATTTTAAAATAAAAGAGATTTTGTTGCAGACTGTTAATTAATGTTACTACATTGTTGAATATATATATAATATATAAAATACATGCTTTCAAAGTAGAGGATGTATATTTTAAACATCAAAATGACATTCGCCTCATGCAATGATCTTATAGTTTATAAAAAAAAAATGAGTTATAAATTTACAGAAGTCATTCTAAAGGCAAAAAATGTTGAAGATTAGATCTAAAGATATTGATAATGAAGCGTGGTCCAATGAAAACTATTTCAGCTCTCTCTTGCTTTTACAGAGTAAGCATTCTTTAGTTAGATATAGGAAGGTGTGATTGTTTTAGTCTATAAAACGAGAGGGAGGAGTATTACCCAAAATTATTAGGCATCGTTCTTTAAATTTTTGGAAGAATTTAGTTTCTAGTATCTAATGTAATTGTCATTGAGGAAATGCAAGCTTTTAGTAAATAGTGTAACACTTATTTAAGCCATGATGGACTATATAAAACATACAATTACATGAAAACTAATTTTGCCAACATAAGTCATGAAATATATATTTCTGAAACTTTGTGATGATTGTCCTCTACAGAAAAAGACACGTTCTGGCCTATTTATTGTTGTTCTTTATGCATTGGTGAATTTAAAAGTATATTTTACTTCATTAAGATTTATCTTAAATTTTGTACTAGTTAAAACCATTTTTAAGCAATATTTTGTACAGGTTATAACATGTATGAGGTACTTTTGTACATGTTATAACTTTTTTATTTTTACATTATACAAGTTATAACATGTACAATCTTTTTGTACATGTTATAACCTGTACAAAATTGCAACTTGTACACGACATATATATATATATATGTCGTGTACAAATATATATATGTCGGGTACAAGTTGCGATTTTGTACATGTTATAATTTGTACAATGCAAAAATACAAGTTATAACATGTACAAAAGTGCCTCATACATGTTATAACATGTACAAAACATTGCTTAAAAATGGTTTTAACTTGTACAAAATTTTGAAAACAAAAAAAAATGTTTCTATCATTACAACGAACACAAGCCATTAACCTCAATTACATTTGCATCATTGTTTTGTTATTTTACATTCATGTTAGTGTCATACCTTTTTGATACAGTTAATGGCCAGATAAATAGTTTTTATAATTACTTAACACCTTAAAACACTTTTAAAATACAAATGTAGTCAATAAACATTATTGAATATTCTTAGCTGGTATTCAAACAGAACAAGAAGACTTAGAAGCAATATTTGAGGCAAGTTTTGTATCCAATGATACTGATAGTGAAGACCCTCTTACCAAGACAAAGCATAATACCGACACTGAAATTGAAACTGACAAAACAATGTCAGAGACGGACGTTATTACTGACACAAACACTGAAACTGATGGTGATTTGAATGGTCTAATTCAGTAGAAAACAATGAAAACACCATTGAGTTAGAAACAGAAACAATAGTAATTGAATGAAGTGATGCTAGCATGGTTGGTGAGGATGTATCAGCATGACATCTACTGGCATACTGCATCGAAAGAGGGCGCTTTCTGGTGGTGATATTCCTACTGTCAAATTACCAGTGAAAGTTTTTCTGAAATTTCAAATATTGACACGAAGCGTGCACGAAAGAAGGCCATTTCCAGCCAGCAGGTACAAGCTGATGCCTTGACAAAAAAACTCAAAAACTAGATTAACTGTTCTCTCCCATGGGAATAAGATTATCATTCCTATGCCGTCCATTTATATTGGCCTTGTCGATGCCAGAAAACAGGCGAAGTGATGAATATGAATGAACATGGCGGCTATGAAATTGGAACTAAAGACTTTGTTGAACAAATAAAGGGATACGTCAGTAGAAACCAGGTTCATTGTCTTGCAAATGCAAATTTAAATGTGTCTAAAATCCAAATGAGTGATACAAGTGTGACAGAGATGGGGCCTAAAATACCAGTTAGTGGAGGGCAAGTTTTGTGCATTGTCAGTGTAAGAAAGGTAGTTGTAAGTGTGGTAGGTGAAAATGTAGAAGAATGAAAGTTTTGGGCAACTTAAAGGTGTCAGATGTCTCTGTCTTGTAGCAACAAGTAAAAAAAACTTGTTTCTAAAATATATGAAAATGAAGTATTTTATGCATGCTGTAAATAATGTACCTTCTTTTGTATTTGATTATTGTTCTAACATGTACGAGGTACTTTTGTACATGTTACAACTTGTATTTTGGCATTGTACAAATTATAGCATGTACAATATTTTTGTACATGTCAGGCGCGGATCCAGAGGGGGGGGGGGGGTTCCGGGGGTTGGAACCCCCCTTTTTTTGGCCGATCAATGCATTTGAATGGGAGCATATAGCTGGAACCCCCTTTACTCTGGGTTGGGAACCCCCCCTTTTTTAAAATGGCTGGATCCGCCCCTGCATGTTATAACCTGTACAAAATTGCAACTTGTACACGACATATATATATTTATAGTTATTTATAGTAAGATGTGCTTCATTTTGTTGAGTTTGTTATTGCTATTAAACTTCCAACGGGAAATATTCCACATGCCTGTTATGAACTATAAAAAGCTAAGAAATGAGAAAAGTAGCACAAAGGAGTGAAGCCATTTCTGTCAGTATTTTACTCAGTGATATGAAGAAAAAACATGTATTCCTGGTCGTTCCTTCCGAGCTGCAACCCATCAACAAAGAGTACCAAAATAATATGCTCAGCTATAGAGGTAGCCTATCATAGACAAGTTTTAACAAAGTCTAACTCTAAATTACCCTGGGCTATTTCATGTCTAGAAAATGTTCATTAAGGCCGGAGTTTAAGGAAAATGGGGGGGGGGGGGGGGCGGGGGGAGGGGTTGCTAAATCCTAAAGCTGTTAAAACAAATCGCCCGGAATATTAAAAAAAAATCAAAAAAATCTGTATATAATCTGACTGCATGGGAATAGCACCTTAACTAAAAAAAAAACATGTGCCAGACATGATATCAAGTTAACAATGTCAATACGTTAACCTCTTTTAAGTGCCCTTAATTATGCTATTTATGGCCGTATATTGCTTATGAAGACAGTCTATACTGCAAATTTCACATGATATCTTAGTAAAATGTTTGAAAAAATTAAGGTTCTTTTTCCAAAACGCATTCGATGAAAACAAATGAACCTGAAAGACGATCAATAACTTAATTTCTAATTAAAATTTGGTTATGGTTAGGAATGTCCCTTTTACACAGTTTTACTTACTGAAATTTTGTCACATCTAATGGAACAAAGTCAAAGATTAGATTTTAATACAATTAAGGTTTGGTCAATCTTTAGTCATTTCTAATTTTACCACTTGTGCAAAAAAACGCTAAAACGTTTCGTTTATGAATATATATAAAAAAAAACTAACTGAATTCTCATTTCTCTGTTGGATGTTGACGTTCCTTTCTGTTTGGTCTCTGTTCGGTGTACATATTACACAAGTCGTTCTCCATACATGCCCAAGGCGTTTGATATTAAGATATTAAAAGGCGTTTTTTTGTTTGCTTAACGTTCAGTGGCAAATATTTCATGCAGATAGACCAGTAGGTAGGTCATATAAAAATGGAGGACTGAGGTGAACGTGCGCAAATTCGGTCTGACACTAAAAAGATGATATGCTGGATAGTGGGAGAACGTATAGATACTCCACTATGATCTCTTGCAAAGGTATTTTTTAGCGTATGCAAACAGCGTATCATAATCCTTAAACGAAACATCAGTCTATTGCCATATTTGACAAGGCAGTTGTCTCGTTATTCGTTTTCCTTTCGATATACCTTGATATAACAAAAAGGTATATATTAAAAAAAAACCTGAAACAATTATATAAGTGCCTGTGATGCCTCGGCATGGGTTTACTGATTGACAAAAGAATTTAAGGTTACTATATTTCACCTTTGGCGTCATTTTTTATGCTGGATACACATATTTTAACTCTTAATTTATCATGAAAGATTTGGCAAAAAAAGTGTGCCATCAATTTCGGAAATAAGGTTCTATCAAAATGATGAATCCATGACAAGTCGCCCCACTCCTAGTCGCCCCACTTTTTCACCAACTCGCCCCACTTTAAAAAAAAACCGACCCAACCTGGATCACCAACTCGCCCCACTTTTTAAAAAATCGCCCCACTTGTGAAATGTGTTAAATCCCGTTAATATTACTCCTGAAAACTCGCCCCACTGAATGGAAAACGATAAAATCTAGATTAACATATTATTAACCAGGATGAATGTAGTAAAGCCAACTCGCCCCACTCATGGAAAAAGATGTTATCCCGTTGTATATAACTTAAATTCCGTAAATATTACTCCTGCCAACTCGCCCCACTTATAGAAAACGATAATATCTAGATTAATATATTATTAACCAGGATTAATGTATTAATGCCAACTCGCCCCACTTATGGAAAAAAGATGTTATTCCGTGAATATTACTCCTACCAACTCGCCCCACTTGAAAGAAAACGATAATATCTAGATTTATATCATATTATTAACCAGGATGAATGTAGTAATGCCAACTCGCCCCACTTATGGAAAAAGATGTTATCCCGTTGTATATAAGTTAAATTCCGTAAATATTACTCCTGCCAACGCGCCCCACTTATGGAAAAAGATGTTATCCCGTTGTATATAAGTTAAATTCCGTAAATATTACTCCTGCCAACTCGCCCCACTTATGGAAAAAGATGTTATCCCGTTGTATATAAGTTAAATTCCGTAAATATTACTCCTGCCAACTCGCCCCACTTATGGAAAAAGATGTTATCCCATTTGTATATAAGTTAAATTCCGTAAATATTACTCCTGCCAACTCGCCCCACTTATGGAAAAAGATGTTATCCCGTTGTATATGTTACAGTGAATTTGTATAATCAGTGATTATGTAGAATCCCTGAAATTTTCAGGGATTATGTAGAATCACTGGCTAGTTTAGGGATTATATATAATCACTAAAATTTTCAGGGATTATGTATAATCACTAGAAAAAACGTCAGGGATTCTACATAATAACTGAAATGAAGAAATAGTTTTATTTATAAAGAAAATGAATAAAATTGAAATTATTTTTTCTAAAAAAATCACATAAAAACATCTTTATAAAGTAACATAAATTGTAAAATGTTAAGCACAATATATCAAAATGATGACCCATTTTTTTTAAATGTTAGGCACACTACATGAAAATGTGCAACACAATATATCAAAATAATATGCTTCACATCTGTTATTACCACAATATCCAAATTTTAGAAAACCTTTTCCTGCACATATCGAATCAGATTTTAACGACACGCCTAAGTGAAATAAAGTGTTCGGTAAAACATCTGAAGGTACCCCCCAACAAAAGATGGGAATTGGCATCCTTGAACCGTTTCGAGCAAGAAAGATACCATGTTTTGTAGTCAGACGATATCCTTTTTCAAACTTTTTTTAAACAATTGTCATTATGTTTTTCGGGTTTCCCTTTCCTTTTTTTACCATGTGGAATTGCTATGAGAATATTACACCAAATGCAAGCTTCCTCTAAAATTTGTTTCTATGTGTCAATCCTAAGTTCTGCCTGTTTTTCCTACATTAAGATGCCTAAGTTCTCACAGTTTTAATGTCTTGTTCATTTAAAGAAAACAAAAACACACAAAACAGATGTTCCATAACCTTCTTCACCATTTGCCCTACATGTATCACAAATAACATGCTTTGTGGATTTAAAAATAGAGCATAAATGAGGCCGATAGTTTTCTCGTTTGAATTGTTTTACATTGTCATTTCGGGGCCTTTTATAGCTGACTATGCGGTATGGGCTTTGCTCATTGTTGAAGGACGTACAGTGACCTATAGATGTTAATTTCTGTGTCATTTCGGTCTCTTGTTGACAGTTGTCTCATTGGCAATAACACCAAATCTTCTTTTTTACCTGAATATTCATTTGACGCTGGCTTTTAATAAACAAACAATACATGTATTAAGCTATTGCTATAAAGGGAATGTTGATATTATTAATTTTGAAGTCTTCAACTTTATCTTGAAACCCTGTGTTGGTTATATCTTTTAAATCATCCTCTGTGTTAAAAAGCAAAATTATTTCATCTGGCAAGGAATTAATGAAAGAAAAAAATATATTTTGTCTATATCATTTTTTTTATCAAACAAAGGATCATTAAATTATTCATAATCCCTGAAATCATATTAGGGAATTTGTAGAATAATTATTAAAATGTTCAGTGATTATGTAAAATCACTGGTCATTTTCAGGGATTATATATAATTACTAATGATTTTAGTGATTCTACATATTCCCTGAAAAATCAGGGATTCTACATAATCCCTGATTATACAAATTCACTGTAACATATATAAGTTAAATTCCGTAAATATTACTCCTGCCAACTCGCCCCACTTATTTGCTATCCCATTGAAAACCTTATAGAAACTTCTTATATTATTCCTTTTTTTTAATATAGCAGTAAGAAGTGAGTATTAATATTTCGGTAACGGGAATGTCAACTAGCCCCACTTATGAATAGTACAAGTATGAATAGAGTTAAAGGCTACAAACTAGCCCAACTTACGAATAAAATAATTAAACTCAAACTAAAATTTTTAAGTGGGGCGAGTTTTTATATTTTAATTTTATATCTAAATATTACCGTTTTCCATTAAGTGGGGCGAGTAGGCAGGAGTAATATTAAACATTATTTAACATGTGGGGCGATTTTTTAAAAAGTGGGGCGAGTTGGTGAAAAAGTGGGGCGACTAGGTGTGGGGCGACTTGCCAGTGGGGCGACTTGTCCTGCTTCCAAAATGATTATGTTGTTGTTGTATGGAAGCTAAGCACTTGTATTTTTATAGTCACCATATACTCACTATATATATATAACTGTGAACTTTTAAGAAGTTTCGGTAACGGGAAATCGGTAGATGTTAAACAATATCATGACACAAAATAAAACGTGTAAGAAACACACAATCATTCAACAAACATACAAACATGGCATTCAACAATAATATTCAAAAACAAGAACACAATAAAAAAAAAAAACGGAGCTCAATCAGATGCATTGGTTGGGTAATGTGTTCCGACTCCTGACTAGTCGAACCCATCGTTTTGTATATAATATGTAATATTGAAATTAAAACCAGTTAACTTTGTAAATATAATTCGGTGATGCCATATACGAAAATTACAGAAAGGCATGTATACATGGGAAACAAACTATATATTTGATATCCTTTATTCAAAGTTTAAACCGGAATCTACGCTCAACATTGGCACCAAAATTTATTCAGTGTGATAACATTCTATGTTTAATTTTTACAAAATTGAACGTTAATGATAATGTTACTACTTCTTTTCCAGTCGAAAAACACCAGTCTTACGGAGTCTGCAGCGTACAAATAAAGGAATACGTAGTTGCCTGAGAAATGGAGTTATTCCAATAGGACTGCTGGCTTAATTTCTGTTGAATAACGTTGTCAATAAATAAAGAGAGGCAGCTTTAGGGTAGCAGGGTGTCAACTACCCCCCCCCCCCCCCCCCCCCCACACACACACACATACAAAACAACAAACCAACA
This sequence comes from Mytilus edulis, assembly GCF_963676685.1. Taxonomy (NCBI): domain Eukaryota; kingdom Metazoa; phylum Mollusca; class Bivalvia; order Mytilida; family Mytilidae; genus Mytilus; species Mytilus edulis. Next base: position 51,044,299 of record NC_092346.1, on the reverse strand, counting down.
CCCTTTATGTTGCTAAATTTTGTGGTTATTCGGACTTTATATCTGTTCCACTCAAGTTAAAAATGTGTCTATAGTTGGTGGATTGGAGAAGGGGCCGGGACAGGCGCGCCCTCCTTTTCAAAATCCTGGATCCGTATATCTGATACTAGTTTGCATCTTACTGTTGCCAGTTTACAGAACTTCTTGTTTGAGATATATTTTTGAAAAATTATATGTGTTTCTTGCTAACAAGATATATGTAGTTCGTAATTATAGTTTTTTCTTTGAATCGTCTTCAATAGAGGGGATACATGTATGTGTAAACTGTAGATAAGTCGCCGAATGTTTACTAATAATCATATGATACAAAGTCAAAAACTCATACTACCGTTGCATATTGCTTCTTCCTTAAATTATTTGTGATGATCAAAGGTTTACGGCTAGGCAGCTAGTTGCCTTCACGTGGAAAGGGGGGAAGTACTTCGATATTTTTTGGTAGGGTTGATTTTGTGTAAAACGTACCCAATTTAATATTACATTCACTGAAATTCAGTCCTGTGACCTACATGTATATATAGTAATATAGTAATATAAATGAAAGAAAGACCTTATACTTAAAGTATACAACACTATATAAAATATGAGCCGCGCTTATGAACATAAGCGTTACATCTAAATCATCAGTGACACTCACAACAGTAAACTGTATATATATATGACCAATATATGTACATTAACTAAGTTCTGATATACGAATAACTTGACATCCAGGTTTCCTTTTGGAATTAATTTTTGGCTCATTTTCGTATTCCCTATAATATGAAGTACCCCCCCCCCCCCCCCCCCCCCCCCTTTCTCCTGGTGTTGCCTCACTGTTTAAATTTAAGATACGCTACAAGTGCTAATGCATATTCTTAAGTCTGACATACAAGTTCTTTATAAATCCCGGAACATCTTCGTTTGGACTTGACTTGAAAATTATATTTCTCTTTAAGCGCAAAGACGACTCTGTTTTATTTTGTAAACAAACCTACTAATTTTTACAATACTTTATTTTATTCACCTGCAAAAACCAACTGTCTATCAGAGCAAGTCAGCTCGTGAACACAATGCCTTTGCATGGTAAGTTGTTTTAGTACTAGTAGCTGTGAGCCGTCATGGTTTGTGTCAATCCGGTAATGCATACTTTTTGTGTTTAACTTTTATCATTATAGCGTGACAAGGGCAAGACTATATCACATGTTTCATACTTTTAATGTTTGTTATTATGCTCCCGCAGAAAAAGACGGGAGTACGATGTTGCTTGTCTGTCTGTTCATCTGTTTGTTCGATACAAATGGTATATTCGTGTATAGAAAGTAACTTCAATATTTCCGTGATTATCACAGGTTCTCTGGTACATGTATCTTGTTTTCGGACGTGATGTGCTCTATAGTCCATAAAACATAATAAAATCACTTAAAAATTAGTGTTTTCATTGGGTACAGAAAATATTACTTGAATGAAATTTAAACAGATATAAAAAGAATCGAGTAGCCTTGATATTGGGCCTAGGTCAACAGGTCAAAGTTCATGGTCACTGCTACTTAAAATAGATATTTCTTACACAAAAAATGGTGTTCGAAAGGAAAGATAAATTTCACTCTTCTAGTGGAAATGAAACTTCAAAAGAGCAAATTAAGATACAAAAAGCTGAAAACCCTTATATGATATATCGATTGTGAAGTCACTGATTAGGTCAAAATTCAAGGTAACACTATTAATTAATAGATTAAAGTTCAAGGTCACTGACTAAATATAGAATTTAAAAAAAACTAGTTTTCAGACTGTCACTTGGGTTTCCTTTACCTATTTGGATTAGGCATGGGGTAATCGTAATCAGTAATCGTAATCAGCTGTAATCGATTACATTTTGCAGTGTAATCTTATGTAATCAATAATCATGTCATTTCTGATTACAAGTAATCATAATGTAATCGATTACATTGCATAAAACAGGTGTAATCATGATTACTTTTAGATTACTTTAAGATTACATTCATATGATTACTTGCTGATTACAAATCTTGTATATATATAAAAAATAGTTTTTGATAGACAAGATGAAAATAAGAAAATGTAAAGCTCACTGAAAGCTTGAATGAAAAATCATGAAACTAGTATTCACAACGATGGGACCTTGTTTAATGTGATAAATTATATCATCTATATACATGATATAACAAGTTTGTATAACCAAGTGTTTTATTTTGTTCAAAGTTTACTGAAGGAAATTGCCTCTCCAATATTTTGTGGTGAGATTGAGCTCTTATGATACAAGAATATGCCTTGATTGCATTTTTTCCCCCCTTGATTGAAAACTTCTGATATCAACTCCAATTTCATATAAGTTTACCCAATATTTTTACATAACTACTTTGAAATTCAAATGCAGAAAACATTTAGTTCCAATTTTACTTTGATGGTCGACATACATATATGAGCCCACTTAATTCAAAATGGAAGTTAAAACCGGATTTCATTTATTGACAAATTTAATAAATTTTGTTTCCCATAAATTTGTGTATAATATGTGCTTTCTAATTTTTATTATTTATTAACTTTGAGGCTTGCAGCTCATCAGTATAAACAAGTACATGTACAGTGTATACCTATCGCATAATATTACAAACAATGTGCATAGTAAACAATAAGTGACGTCAGAAGTTTCATCAATACAAAATATCTTTTATTACAATAGACTGTTTCTTAATTTAAAGAGAAATGTATATATATATACCAGGCATGGGGTAATCGTAATCAGTAATCGTAATCAGCTGTAATCGATTACATTTTGCAGTGTAATCTTATGTAATCAGTAATCATGTCATTTCTGATTACAAGTAATCATAATGTAATCAATTACATTGCATAAAACAGGTGTAATCATGATTACTTTTAGATTACTTTAAGATTACATTCATATGATTACTTGCTGATTACAAATCTTGTATATATATAAAAATAGTTTTTGATAGACAAGATGAAAATAAGAAAATGTAAAGCTCACTGAAAGCTTGAATGAAAAATCATGAAACTAGTATTCACAATGATGGGACCTTGTTTAATGTGATAAATTGTATCATCTATATACATGATATAACAAGTTTGTATAACCAAGTGTTTTATTTTGTTCAAAGTTTACTGAAGGAAATTGCCTCTCCAATATTTTGTGGTGAGATTGAGCTCTTATGATACAAGAATATCATGCCTTGATTGCATTTTTCCCCCCTTGATTGAAAACTTCTGATATCAACTCCAATTTCATATAAGTTTACCCAATAATTTTACATAACTACTTTGAAATTCAAATGCAGAAAACATTTAGTTCCAATTTTACTTTGATGGTCGACATAAATATATGAGCCCACTTAATTCAAAATGGAAGTTAAAACCGGATTTCATTTATTGACAAATTTAATAAATTTTGTTTCCCATAAATTTGTGTATAATATGTGCTTTCTAATTTTTATTATTTATTAACTTTGAGGCTTGCAGCTCATCAGTATAAACAAGTACATGTACAGTGTATACCTATCGCATAATATTACAAACAATGTGCATAGTAAACAATAAGTGACGTCAGAAGTTTCATCAATACAAAATATCTTTTATTACAATAGACTGTTTCTTAATTTAAAGAGAAATGTATATATATATACTTTCCTAAGTTACAAAGTTGTTTTGTGTTTTCACCTGGCCATAATTCTATTAATTATTAATTAGATCAAGAATAACAAATTTTCAAACAAATAATGACGCCAACCACTTTTAACTTTATCATTGTTTATTGATATTGTTATTAAGACAATAAAATTTTAATACCCAAGCTCACCTATTGTTTGTTTAAAAAAAATGGAAGTAGTGATTAACATCTGTAAAAACATTAATGGATGTGTCAATTATGTCCCAACAGACAATAAAACTATACTTAATTAATTTTTCCTTATTTGTTCAGGTTTTTTGTTAATTAGGCAGTTGGTTAAAATTGGTAGAAAAAATAAAGTTATATCTTTTACATAGAGAAAGAACACTTGTCTATTGTTATTTTATCAAATTACACATGTTGTACTGTACTTGTCTATAAATTCTTTTGAATAAGATGAATTAATTAAGGCTTTTAAAAAAATCACCAAAATTAGCTTCTTGTGAGGATAAAAAGTTATAAAAAAAATTTGATATTGCAATATACAATGTAATCATAAGTAATCTAAAGTAATCATGATTACTTTGAAGAAAAGTAATCTAATGTAATTGATTACATATAAAATAGGGTGTAATTGTAATGTAATCGATTACATTTTATTAGCAAAGAAATTGTAATTTAATCGATTACATTTTAAAGTAATCCACCCCATTCCTGATTTGGATTCAGAGAAGGAAGATGAAAGGAAGGGGAAGACACCCATCAATTTTTGAGTAAAAAGTTCAAGGTAACCCCCTAAAAAACAGCTAGTTGGTATATTTTAAAAAAAAAGATCATAAAGTCCTTAAAAAGTTACCTTTTTTCATTTTTATTATATCAAAAACCATGTTTCACGACGAAGGGAAATGACCGGGAATGGGGAAGCCGTGACCACCCTAGCCCTGTCTAATTGCTTTAAAATGGATACTTTACAAACTGTTTGTCGATTTAACATTCTAGAGAAGTATTAGTAATATCTTTTGTGTCTGACATTTGTTGTACCCTTCAAGCATGTAGTCCTAGCTACATTTTTGTGTATGTCACGTTTTTGGGAAAAAAATATATTTTGTCTTTCCTTCACGCTAGCTCTTTGAATTGGCCCCTTGAAATATGTATCAAATGTGCATTTATAAAATATTTTCTTCAAATAAGTTTGCGGTACGTGGATAATTTGTTGGTTGCACCAAATTGCCAATATAATTAGGATTCAACTTGCATGGCTATATATGTCAGAACCTTGTTAGCCAGGCTTTCCGTATTTTACGTTGCCACTTAGTGTACAATGAAAGTCATCCTCTAGGCATATGGAACAACTACGTCTACCCCCTGTGGCCATGTTGACAGCTGGAGTTGTCACCCTTTTTTGCATTGTTATAAATATTTACAATGATAATCAACATCATTCGAGTTTAATATAAATGTGTAATATTGAGTAATGTACCGTAATTTATTTCAAATATCCAAAAAAATACGTTTTTATAAATGGTATGATGATAGATATACTGTTGCATAATTTTATAAAAGCAATGATTGTGTATAATTTAATAGTGTATGTTGAAATGTTGGCCAAACATTTATTTGTTATTGTTACTCATTCTTATAAAACATCTGCAGTGCCTAAGCGTAAACCAGAATACATCTTTACATAACTTTTCCGGATATTAGATATAGTTGGCCAAAGTATTAGTTTCTTAACGATTTTTTCATATTTATATGCAGTTTATCGTGCTTTTGTTAAATTCAAAATTTCACAAAAATCCCCGAGATCGTAAATTTCCGTACTTATTATTTGTTATGGCCCCATGTTCCCGAAAAAGCGTAACATTTGTGTTATATACAATGTTTACTTATATATATATATACATGATAAACCTCCTTTTTCAGATAAATGGAAACTGCCACTAAAAACAAAGTTATATGTATATATCAGCCACTTTCTTTCTGCATGGGTAAGATACTGTTACAATAAGAATAAACGAAGACTTCAATATTTACACAAATCCAATGCAGGAAACCTGAACTTGCTCAGCTATAAGGAAATATAGAGGTCAAACATACTGTCATGACTGTTTCAAAAATATACTTTGAGATAAAAAAAAAAAAAAAAAAAATTTAAAAAAAACTGACGGACTTTCAAGCAGCATAAGTATATATTATCGTGTTTCACATTGATGTCTTTCAATATCAGCCGCGAGTCACACTGTAAATCTTTTGGTTTATTGTCAGAGCGAAGCCCATAGTTTTCATATATTTGTAGGTTATTTAGTTTTCATATATTTGTAGGTTATTTAGTTTTCATATATTTGTAGGTTATTTGAAATAACAGGAGAATGACTGTCGATAGTAGTGTTTATCTCTTTAGAAACGGCTTTGAGCGTGATTGAAAAGTGTTTCGGAAATTTATAAAGTGTAGTTTTCAAATTTTAACTTCTTTATTGATCCAAACTAATTTTTCTGCTAATTCTATTTTTGTGATGTAAGATCTATCAGCATTTTCTGTTGTTTTCTTTTATTTAAATAGTGTGTATATTTTAAGTTTAAACCATTGTTTTAATAATATCCAGCATATTCAATATGGCAGTGTCGAGCTTCTTCAAAGGAAATTTAGATATCGTGTAACGATTGCATGTGGTGCATTGTTTGGTTTGGATAATGAAATGTTAAAATCTATATATAATACTCAAACCAAAAAAGAAGGTTTAACAAGGGGATTCTCAATAGCCAAAGAGGAATACCATTGAATTATAATACCATTAAATTTCGATAATGACACTGTGTATGATTATTCACTCAAACTAAAAGATTTGTATCGTCAAAGGAAGAAAACCACACATTTCAAGTGATTGTCAAAATGTTACTTTAATAAGTCATCACTTTGCATTGCAGAATCAGTAATATTTCTAACGTAAATTGGTAATAAATACTGTAAAGGAAAATGAAGGGGGAAAAATGCATCACAATTTACATATTCACTCGTACAAGGGCCTATATGTTGGCTCACATCTGTATCCTCTAGTTATTGATGTGTAGACATTTTCATGGCCAAACGAAGAAATCATTGCTTTATTTTTACATGTGATAGTTAAAAATCACTCGATGTTGTTTTTATATATATATTCAGGGCGACCGAATGTGGTCGTTTGGTGTTGGGTTATTTCTAATACGACTTAGTCCAGGATCACTACGACTTGTAGCAATCTATGGGTTTTCCAAAGGAGCATCTGTGCTCCTGTTTGCTGCAATAATTGGAGACTGGATTGATAACACGCCCAGACTTAAAGGTAGGTATATTCTGCATTTTTTTCATTTCTTTATTCTTCAGATACATGTAGATTAAATAAAACAATAATATAGCTAAACATTATAATTATACCATAGATTATTAATTAATTGATTGTTTGATTCGGGAAATACAAACTGCCTATCAAAAACGAAAGCACGCAGTGATCATGTTCAGTTCAGTTTCTTGTATATTCCTCTATTAATTGTGGAGCACTACCCAAAGGGTATAGTTTTAGCAACTATGTACACCTTAAAACATAAGGAAACAAATACATTGTAATTATATACAGATGACTGAATTTGATTATAATAATCACTAAATGATAAATATCATAATTAATTCATAGGATTGTCATCATAAAGTTTTAAAAGATATATAATAATTCATATGTGCTGGGTTGTAAGAAAATGTTAAGAGACAACTGCATATATTTACAAATAAGAATTAAAATGGTCTCAAGTTAAAATTACTTATAATTATTAGTTAAGAGTGCTATAAATACATCGGGAACTATAATGAAAATTATATTTTATAAGACTTATGTAGAATGGTTGGGGTTTGGAAAAATTTAAACTAATATATATACATAAATTTTCTTCACAGTTTAATTTGCTATATGGGGATCTTGTCATTATTCTTTAAATTATAACTGATATCTTACAATTTTAAAAAGAGAAGACCATGAAGCGATCGGGCATTGGTATATCGTACAGGTTGTCGTTGATCGGGAAACGATCGGATATTAGTCGAGCAAAGATCGGAAAAATCGAGTACTTATGATGATCTGTAAACTATTTGTATTTCGATCAAACTCGATCTCTACACGATCTTTTATCGATCAATTCGACCGCTACTCGACGAAATCGCGATCTCTATTCGAGTGACTAGCTTCTCGATCCTTACTCGAATGTGTTTGACATGTCAAAAACTCTCGGGTAGAAAGTCAGATCGATGACGACCGAGGTAGACCACCCCGAACGTTCTTGTCGATTGAGACAGACCAGTCTCCCGATCGCTTAATTTGTCTTGATCGAGATTGATCGAGTTGGTCTGATCGGCAGTGTGAACCTAGCTTTACACACGATCTTTCGTTTTTTATTCGGCCAGGTAAAACCAAAGACTTTAAAATTGGTATTTGCCGGTTCTCCGCTAAGCAGATGGCATAAAGGAGAAGGCAACAGACTGGTAGGCTCGGAATCAGAATAATGTGTCAAGTCTTCCTGTGTAAAGTCTTCCTGCGTAGTGTTATCTTGTGAACTTACACGTTAAAAATCCGATTCAATGTGGGTAACATTTCATAAATACATTAACATGTTCTTGTCTTGAATATGCACATTAATTTGCCACTGAACGTTAAGAAGCCATCCATCATCATCATCCTGTAGGATTGAATGGGGATCTTTTATATTCATGTCTTTCCATTCAATACAGGGAATGTTTTATCTGGTTGATTGCAACGACAAACAAGTCAGTTGACATGACACATCTTTGTCGCACTGCTAATTTAATGAAGACACTTGTGTATGGGACGAGTCCTACTGCACACCTAAAGTTAGTGCAGAAGACTTTGAAAATATATATGAATAATTCTGTCCGGTAGGCTACATATGTTTAAGAAGTTCTGTCCGTTTAAGCTGTCAAAAGCCTTTCTGAAATCAACATTTATGATGATTTGTATTACCATTCTTCTCACTGTTCTAAGAAGTTTCGGAGGACAAATATGTGGTAATTACAGCTTTTTCATGCATACAATTTGCCTTAAATACACTTGTTATTTTACCTTAAAATAGTTTATTCATTTGGTTGTAGATCCTTTGATAAGTGATACTGATGATGATCCAATGACAAATTAAATGAACTAGTAAATACAAACCCTGCTATATTAGACCATTTAAACATACCATTTAAAAGGGAAGAAAAAAACTGAGCAAACCTTAATTAGCCAGTCTTGTCATTTTTTGTACATACATGTTTTTGTTTTTTTCTTTCTTTCATTGTTTTAACAGTTTTTAGTCATTTAAAAAAAACAAGAATAGTATGAAAACTGAGCGACAGAGAGAAAATCAGCAATCAATATCACGAATTAAAGAAAATGTTCATTAGCAAAGGAAATTGAAGGGTATTGAATATGAAAAGTCGCCTATGAATCAATGATAAATTACTTTGTCGTTTGCAGGCAATAATTTAAAGGGGCACTAGCTGTCAAATTCATGTTCAACGATTCTAATCAAATTCTCATATTTGATTTATAACAATGTAAAACATTTATTCAAACTGTTAAAAGTCTAAATAAAACAATAAACAAGGAACTAGCATGAAAATACGTAGCTTCGTTTCGTGTGTATTTGAGTCAAGACACCATCTAATTATTTATCGAGTCGACCTCTACAGTCATCCGATAACAATATAAGCGATGTAAACATAAATAATTATATAGATATAAATAGATTAAGCAAACACGTGCTGTTGAATTATTTTAGGTCTATTTAATTTCATATTACAGATTAATGTTTATCATCGTTTTTACATGTATTATAATGTTTATTTGTGGATCGAATCAGTTAATCAAATGATTTACCTTTGTTTCACTTTCAATGTTGACATTCTCTTCCTTTAAATAACTTATACAATTCTCGTGTTATCAATCTCAAGCTAAGGGGTTAAATTAAAGTTCACATAAATACGTATTCAATGAGGTCGATTATATACTTGCAAGTGAATAAGTCATAATCAATGGGGTTTTTTTTTGTTGCTTATTTTGACAAAATTGAACCTGATTGGTTACTAAAAAGGAATTTCTATTTCACTATTTGTATTTCATTACTGATTGAGCAAAACAAAATTATATATTAGATTTTTCATATATCTCGTAGCTAATTCCCCTTTAAAGAAAATATCACCAATTTCATCAAAAGAATGATCTTTTCTGATTTCAGCTGCAAGACTTTCGTTAGTTCTACAGAATATTTTAGTAGCATTATGTGCAGTTATTGTTTTTGTTGTGGTATGGTATCATGAAACTTTACGAACATTATGGCCCGACGAAGGTGCATTGACACTTTTTCATGCACTCATTATAGTGGTAGCCATTCTTGGCGATCTTGCTAGCATTGCGCGGTCAATATCGGTGGAGAGGGATTGGATCGTGGAAATATGTGGGAGAGATAAAGATCTATTAGCTAGTAAGTGGTTGTTAAAATACTTTAAGAATGGAAAAAAAATTTCATTGCATCTTAGATGCATTAGAATTGCAAGATTGAGCCTGTAAAGAGTGTTTTTTTAGTTGCTTTTGAAAGACACTGACTTTCGTGTGTTTGTATTTTTTACTTTTCTAAATATCTGTCATATTATTCATTTGTTTTCCTTGTTACTAATTTTTCCATGAACTATCCGTGTATTTTAGGATTTAACATTAATAGGTAGTCGAAAGTACTATATCTAATTCCAACAACAACTCTGAGTAAAAAAGCAACCATGACAAATGATGATTTTTATCAAGATCGTTATTCACATGTAGTCATGTATCGCCAAAGATGAACAAGTTGTGTCATAGTTTCTTTATGTTGACAGCAATGACCTCCAGAATGAGAGCAATTGATTTAACCACCGCCATCTTATCACCTGTAGCTACTGGACAGATAGTTTATTTCATTGCTTTACAATATGCGGCAGTTTTTATAGCGGGCTGGAATCTGGTTTCTGTCTTCATTGAGTACTTTCTAATATGGAAGGTGTACATGGAAGTGCCTGCACTGAAGAGTAAAATGTTCAAAACGAGAAAAGACAAAGGTATTTTAAAAATAGCTCTTGTTGTTATAATACTCATTGACTTAATTCCTCGCATATTTGTGAGTGGGAACAATTTTAACAAATGCCATTTTTCAAGTTAACTAGTATGGGACATTGTTGTTCTGTTATTATAGAAAACTAGTATAATTAAATGTTTTCTGGTCAATATTTTTGTTGGGGTTTTCATATATGTAATCTATGAAGTTTCAAATTCTAAAAACAAAGGATCAAACAGAAAATTAAAAAATGTTTTGTATTTTCAAAATTTATTTCTGAATTGCACAATGTAAGTAGGGAAAATCAGTTATAAATACATTACAAATGAAGTTAAATCTAAAATTGCAATTTCAACAAGCTGATGTTCAAATGGTAAGAACCACAACAAAAGAACGTTTTACATTATTTGTAGTAGAAACAGAAATGCTGTTTACGGATGAAGGCATTCAACTCGATGACAAAGATCAGCAAGAAAAAATATCACAAGCATCAAATGTAGCACAGGAAGAGACAGAGAAATGTACCAGATCATCATCATCAGAAGAAGGCGACACAACAAAGGAAGATAACTCTGTAGAGAAAGACGCATGTGATCAATGCTTATATAAGATGTTTAAGAGCTTTATTTTGCTATTCAGAGGATGGAAAACATACATGAAGTATGACGTTGCATTCGCTGGTTTGGGATTATCATGTTTATATATGACCGTGATAGGTTTTGATAGTATTACTGTTGGTAAGTTTTCATGTATGATTAACTTGGTTTAAGATGTATACAAGTTTTTACAAAAGGTTAGATTATATATTAAGACAATTAGTTAACCAAATGAAAGTGCTGTTAGCTGTGCATATCTTTCTTCGACATAATTGGAAAGACATGATTAGAAACGGTATGTACATGTCCATGTCATTGATTAATTTTATTGGATACTTTGAGGTGCAGGGTTGTTCTATTGGATAAAATGGGCCATTTCAGTTTAAGGTTATTAACTTAAGGTCTAGAACTACTAGACCGGGCCAGTCAGAAAAAAGCAAGCAAGAAAAGTAGTACATAATTTTAGTTAAACTAAATAATTCCTATGTAACGCATAGCTACAATTTTGTCGCTAAGTATAAAAATATTTGGTAATTTTGGTATGAAAATAAAGCTAAAGAACTTGGGATCACTGTAGAACTTTGGTTGAAAGTTGTTTCTAATTAATAAAAAATAAAATTATAATAGAAGGGCAAATTTGTCCTGTTGTTCAGTTCAGAAACACCTGTTCTTGGAATACAAAACTTCAGGGATTATTGCGCTGTTCTATGCAATGAAAGGTTGGTTTAATTTTTCAACACAAGTCAGGGTAAGGTGTAATGTTGACAAGAAATGACTGTCACTTTATTTGAACTTAAGACAATAGTTCTCATAGGTACCAGGATTATAATTTAGTACGGCAGACGCTCGTTTCGTCTACACAAGACTCATCAGTGACGCTCATATCAAAAAGTGACCATAATTAATGCTTGAAATTGCAGAATTGTACACTGAAAACAATGGGGCTATATAATGGATTTATTACTTGATACTGTTAGTTTAATTTGTTTTTGCTACTTAATATACTATTCTCATCAGATGTACCAGGCTTATAATTTGGTAAAGCAAAAATTCGTTTTGTTTACGTAAGACTAGTTAGTAAACCCTCTTTCTTCCAGTAATGAGCCGTAACACTTTAATTTTTTTTGTGCTATACCAATTAAATATTCCATATCTAGAATACCATTATGCACAAGTATAAGTTAAAAAAAAACCTTTTAGAATAAATGAATGATTTTAGTATCCCCCATTTCATACAAGATTATTATTTATTTCGTTGTACATGGCACGTTTCTGGTGGCCAAATAGACATAATTATATGCACATAGAGGCAACAGTAGTACACTGCTTTTCAAAAATCATAAATATATTAAGAGAAAACAAATCCTGGTTACAAATTAAAACCGAGGTAATCACACCAAGTATAAACTGATAACATGCAGAAGGACAATTACACAGAAAACAAGACAAAAAAAAAGAGAATGGGGAATTTGTATGATGTCATTAATGTTGCCTTTGGATATCTATATTGAGGTAAATGTTAGCTGTTTCAAACCTTAAATTAACCTCTCGTGATACTTCATGAGGTGAGTATAATGTTTTATCAAATAAAACTCCGTTTGTTTTTAGCAAAGATAAAGTAGATTTTGTTATTGTCAAATAATATTAATAATTATCATATTCAAAAGTAATATCTTTTTTTAATGTCAGGATATGCGTATGCTCAGGGAATATCTGAATCTCTTCTTGGTGTCATGATGGCTGCAGGGTCTATTTTTGGCATAGCAGGCACATTTGCATATCCAAGGATCCAGAAGAGAATAGGTTTGGAACGAACAGGACTGTTTGGGCTCGGATTTGAAATATTTAGCCTTTGTTTCTGCGTAGCATCCGTATTTGCTCCTGGTAGCCCATTTGATCTCTTGTACAGAACAAGAGAAAATGACAGTTCAAACATTATTGTTGTTTCTTCAGTACTTGGAATCGATAACAGTACTATCACTAGTAATTTGACAGTTAATGGAACTATGCCAACTTATATCACAAGGAATTTGAAAGTTAATGTAACTATGCCACCTAGTCAGGAAGCAAGTGATCAAACATCATATATATCCATTGGTTTATTTCTTGGTGGGCTGATAACTGCTAGATTTGGTAAGTATTAAATATATTGTTATAAATGGGTATTGAGAATTATCACAAAGAAACAACACATTTTATATTTCAAAATTTTATTGGAATCAATATATGAAAACCTGAAAAATAACGGTCTTAAATGATTTGCATACACTAAGACAACTTTGGCAAACTCAATTTGGGGAGATCAAATCGCATATTTTTATAATTAGTACCAATTTTATCAGATAACATAACACATAACGTATATTTTATATATGATTATGCTGGAGTCAACAAACTACACTCAAAACAAGACTAAGTAAAGGAACACTATCAATAATCAATCATACGGAATTAAAAGTACACTCGATCCCTACTCGCCCGCCTGTAACAATATTCTTTGAAAAAAAATCTAATCAATAGCTTAGTAATAAAATAACTGCATATTGTATAGATACTGGAAACTGAGTCTATGTATAGGCATTAATTCTTATATTAAAAAACATCAGTGCTTAAACTATCGTATGTAATGGACTACTGTATAAAGTTACCAGTTTACAGCTCTCAAATTTAAAAAAAATTATAATAAATGTTTAATCAAGAATGCTAATGCGATGAACAGTTCTTATATTCATATGATCCAAATTTTAATTCAGTTTTGCAGTAGCAAGCATAATTTTTATATGTACAAAAGTTGTTGAACTTTATTCATTCAACATCACTATGCTTATTATTTTTTTTTATGATTTACATAATATCATTACGACTGTAATGTATTTAGAATTTTGTAACTACTTGGTATTTGTGATTGATAGAAAATACATACATTTTGTTATATATAATTCCAGGACTATGGATTACTGATTTAACCATCACACAGATGTTCTTACAAGCGGTTGTTGAGACTGAGCGAGGAATTATCAGTGGTATCCAGCGTTCTTTGAATCAACTCATGGACATGCTTAAATTCTTAATGGTCATTCTTGCACCGTACCCACAAGAATTTGGGCTCTTAGTCCTGATATCTTTTGTCTTCGTTTGTTTGGGCTGGATATTTTATGCAAGATATTCGTATTCAGTCCGGGGACATTTATTTCATTTTGACAAATTATGTCCAGATAAACTAAACAATAATATCGTCGCTGAAACAGGTGATGATAACAGTGGTAATGAAGAAATAAGTAACCGACCAATCGAGACACATACTGCATAGGTTACAACAAATACAGATAGCATTTACATGTTTAATTGAACTTATGTGTGATGAAGGAGGCTTTAAAAAATAATGAGAATCTCCTTTAGGGCGCACGTCTTGATCTATAAAATTAGAATCTCTTTTCAGGTGCATATATTGATACTTAAATTACCCTAGTCATATTATTCCCTCCCGGTAAAACCATACGATGACTTTCAAAAAGTTTTCCTTGTGTGTCCTTGAGTTATGCATATGACTTAGGGAAACTTAAATACCAAATGTAAGGTATTTTGTTAATTTCTGTCTTTTGATTTTAATTATCTGTTTTGCAGCTTTTTACTTAGTTGTATTGAGGAATACTTTTACATTTCTTCACTTGTAATTCTTGTGTTTTGCAGCTTTTCCTAAGTTATGTTTCGCCAATACCATTATCCCTGTCGAATATTTTCATAGGATACTTCTGAAAACTCATTTACCTAATGATGCAACAGTAAGACGTCCCGCGATGTTAAAATTAACTTTTTATGCTGTGTACTGAACAAATTCTTTATTTCACTGACACTTGTTTTTTTTATACGTTAACCGTTTGGGACTTTTTGAAGGTATTACCATTGTTTTTTTACTGACTAAGACAACAGTATGTAATTTTCAGTGTTCTGTTATTTTCTTTGAAATGAGTCGTTAGTCTATAGGAGTATCTTCACAGTGTTTTGGAATATGTAGATTTTGTTGATGTTTTTGTTTATTTTTATGCTGCTGTTCAGATCATTATTTTTATCTTTATCATACTTCAATATTTTTCAATTCTTCTGTAAATTATTAACTATATTTATATATCTCGCATTTATTTGCTATTTGCTTATACAATTTTTGGGCAATTAACATTCATTGCTCGAAAATACTTACATATTTGTTTACAGTGCAAACGCAAGAATTGGCCATATATAACAGTTTCTTTCATATCGGATACAAAAACGTTAGCATTTTTACAAGTTATTTTAATTTTGTTTATAGAATAGCTTGTGAAAAAATTACAAAATTACAAATAAGCGAGAATAAATAATCTTGTTGATCGATTGTCTTATTGGGTATTCAATTTAATTTGTTGTCGTTTACGCTAAAATATATGACCCATGTTTGAAGCGCATTACTCAACGCATTAAAAAACCTTGAATTAGGTCTCCACCAATGGGTTTTTCTTGCCGCGTTATTTTAATAACAAATGGTAGACTTCGTCTTGTACTGTGTTCTGCTCTTTGGTCGGGTTGTTGTCACTTTCACACATTCCCCGTTTGCAATCTCTGTTAAACTTTGTACACCCTTTGGTAGTATTCCTCATAAAATAAGCTACATGTATTTGACTGTGAGGTCTTTATACAACCTTGCAGAAGTTGATAACTTAACTTAATTTGCTGGGAGTAAAATCTTACTCTGATTCAGACCTTTTCTTATAATGAAATATGAAAATATGTGTAGTTTTTGCTGCTCGGTCTTTGGCTAACAGATGTATAGATTGTTACTAAGAGCGCATCTAAGTTTATAATCATGCTTACACTTTAGTATTCACAAATGTTATATATCACTTGTACTATAGTTTAAAAGATCCAGATATCATTAATATTCTAGATTTCTTTTAAATTTTCATATGAACCTGTCATGTACGTAGTTATGTTTTTTGTTTTACTTGTGAAATTCAAGATTGCAAGCTATGGTTGTGAATAACTTATTCCTTAGAAAGATTCGACTGTTTGAACCAAAAAACTGTGTCTTTTTGAACATTGCAATTATTGTTAAAAGAAAATTAGTTAGGACTATATTGATGTTTCTGTCACTTATTACTGGTGTGACAAAAGTTATTATTATATATAGATATTCAATTTTGATTTTAATTCATCTGGTACACTTGTTATTCTTTATTTACACCGTTTGATTTCTTCTCTTTCTTCTCTTTCATTTTAGTTAACAATATTTATAACGGTTATATATAGTTTATATTTATGCGGATTTTATTATTTATTTTTTTAAATATAGAATATATGGCAGCTAGGTGTAACAAACACACTAAAGAAAAAACACAGAACAATTGAAGTATATTTTAAAATTGAAGTTGTTTATAAAAATAGGCTTGGAAAAATTAATTAGATTGACAATTATTAACTAGTTGTCCCTTCTCGTTTTAGCAGGTGTTTTCACGCGAAAGTCTTTTGACAAACCAAATATTCTATTGTAATTATACACAGTTTGTACTTACCATGTTAAATTTTTAGCAATGATTTTGCTATGAATACTAGGGGTATATTTTATAATAACTATTTTTCGGTCGTAATTTAAATTTATTTTGATGTGGATTTTGTTGTGATTTTGTTGTGCTTTTTCAGACAGTCGTATTTTATTATTATTGATATTATTGATAGATCTGAAATACAATATGATTTCTGTTATAGTAACAAATCTGTGTAGTCGACGTCGAGCAATTTTGAAAGAGTTAATTGTTTTGGTAAAATGTTTTTGAACTCCCTACCGCATTCAATCGCGATGTCCTCCATGTAAAATGTCGTAAACATACAATTTATAATCTAGTATTCTAATCTAATTGACATAACATGAAACCAAGATGGGAAAAACAATCTTAAAGACAGAATTTAATATACACATTGTCAAAAATACCTAACGACGAGTATAACTAATGTCAAAAGTACCTATATAACGACGAATATAGACGAGTTTCTTTTTTTTGTTTTTGTGTATATAATTTTTTTTCAACGATCAAAAAAATGAAATGTTTTACATATTATATTTTTTTTATTAATACAATACAATGTGTATTGTGTCTGTGACATCATGTAAATAAACTAGTCATTCATTGGTTCTTTTACTTTCTTTTGTTACATTGTCTGAGCCAAACCATCACGCATGTTGGACAGGTTCGATGTTTGAAAAAAAATATTGGGACTTTTTGAAGTAATATAAAAGGCAGCATAAATGATAGATGAACATAATGGATAAATCTATGTAATGATAGAAATTACCATGATAAAATTTTGTACGCGAAAATTTAGTTTTGTTTGAATTGACAATTCAAAGCCGTAAACAATTTTGTTTGTATATGCTAATTGGTATCTGGAATATCTATGTAAATAAATTGGGATTTACAGAATTAACTCTCTACGTCAGTCACGAAAACTCAGATTGTAGACGATAACAAAACACAACAACTCCGCCCCATGCTCAATTAAAAGACTGCCAACAATGCTGTCACGCCATGAAAATCCACAATTCCGTATACACCCATTCTATAAATGGGTTGATGATGCAACAGAACAAAAAAAAATGCAGTGTGCATGGATTTTTATTAACATAATTTAATATAAACATATAAACATGATCTAACTAGAATGTGACTACTTAACAACCGATGTATATATAAAATATGCCTTGTGTGGAACTCTGATTATTTCAATATTCAAATGTATATAATTATAGATATGTATATGATTATATTCGATAGATATTCCAGAATTTGTGTTTGCTGTTCAAATTCCTTGATTCCAGAGTTGCTTAAAAGGTATTTACATATCGTATGTTGAAATAATGTTTTTTTTTATATTGACGCCACGGCCGTTGTAGAAAACCATTGTCGTACAGTAGGTTTATACCATGAAATGTACCTTTTCTAGTAGCCATAAACTAAATTTTGAATTTTTGAAACACTAATGTTATTTACTCCGCCCATACACACAGGGCCTTATCGATATAATGCATAATTTGTCGATAGTTTTGGTGTCATTACTCTCTTCAACTTCGCTTTTGATTTGGCCTTTCAACTGGTTGGATCCGGGCGCCACTATGCGATTATAAGGACGAAACACGCGTCAAATTACAAGCCTTGCATCTTTGAGGTGTAATACCACCATTGATTTTTCCCTATTAGTCTTTGTTAAATTGGCACTTTTAAAAAAATTGTACAGTATTTACCTTTATTTCAACCAAAGAAATACTTTGCATGTGTAAAGTTTAATCCTTTCCAGTGATACAGTGAAAATTTCACACTACATTTCATTGCATATAAGAAAATAATCATCACCGGAAGTAAACAACCCAATTTTTACACTGTTATTTACATGTTACCTGCTTTGGTAACTACGTAACCTTAACGTTCCAAAATATTTTATAAGACCATCAAATAAAAAAAGAATGATGCTTTCAGACATCCAACATACATATTTACGACTCAGAAAAATTTAAGTGCATTGAAATGCAGGGTTAATTTTCTACAACTGTCAAATTCAAGGGAATATTTTTTTAGGCCTACTTTCGTATGCAACCGGATGTGACGTACCATGATTTGGTGGTATTACACCTAGATGAGTTTTTATGACCGGGCAGTGGATGTGCTATTGCTACTGGAATGAACAAATTAGTCTGCTGTAGTCAGTTTTTACGTGGAAAATATGCTTAATCCATCTTCTTTCTGTTATCTGCTGCTTTCAAAACGTTCGGTATAGTATATTTCTTATACAGAGAGAGTGGTGCTACTAGTATGTAGATTAGTGATCAGTTGCTTAAACTATATATATTCTTTCGAACTTTTTCTTCCTTTTTATTTTGAAGTGTTTTACGCCTCTAAACATCTTCCTTATTTATAGTCGGAATAACAATGGTGGGAAATGTGTGATTCAATTTTATATTTGCTTTTAGAATATATAATGTCGCTTTGATCCTAGACAAAAGTATTAACTCACTATGTATTTTCGAGGAACTAACTTAAGTTTGAATTTCAGGTCCTTGATCCCAATGCTCTCATATTCGATGCTTGTCTTTAAATTTCTATATTTAATATGAGTATTCCAGAAAATTTATGCTTAGTGGAGCAATAATTTTTACCAAAAAAAGTATGATAGTCTTGCAAGAAGTTGACCAAAATCAAATTTTTGTTTTTCAATAATTCCTTCACATTGAACTGTCAATACTCTTATAAAGCAAACTATCAGCTCATAAAGCAAACTATCCGCTCATAAAGCAAACTATCCGCTTTGTGTTTAATTTGTTTTTTCAACTGTTTTCCAAATATATGCAAGCACTACTACGGAGTCATATGAAGACGAAACACGTGCCTTGACATACTTATTTATAAGCCTTGTATCTTAGCTGGTTGACGTTTTGTCACTGAGGGTATCTGCAAAAAAAATATCAAAACACTTAATTTTTCTTAGCCATGGAATAGATTACCTTAGTCGTATTCTGCACGTTTTGTATGTTTTCGGTACTCTTCATCTTTCTATTTGATTTGGCTTTCCAACTGTTTTGATTCTAATGCCACTAATGAAAAAAACAACGCGTGTCTTCTTTACCAAACTATTAGCCTGGTATATTTGATAGTGTTCGAATAGTTAACTTTGCACACGTAAAATTTAGCAATACATAACAAATATGTATGTTCGTTTCTATTTTTCTGTATGTCCTTGTAGACCAATTTATCTTGCCTCATATACATTTCTAGGAATGTGATTGGTTAAAAACATTTGATCTTGCTCTTTTTTTCTCTATCCCTGGGGCAGATTACTTTATAAATATTACATATCCAGCTTATACGTTTTTATTATTATTTTTTAACCTTTTGATTTGTATGGTTTATCAACCAAGTAAATTATTTATCATAAGTGCAAAGCGTAAAAGAAGAAGAAAACTGAATACGACCTTATATATCTTCAACAATGTTTACAAATCTTGAAAGAAATCTTGGACATATAGGGATTTGTTGTAATATTGTTTCTGTCTATGAAGAAATAACAGGGACATTTTGGTATTTACAAGTATGAAACACATTATTTCGGTTATTTAGAATAGACAGGAAAATATTACAGTCGGCCTTGCAATTTAATTCTAAATTACAATCATATGAAAAAACATAGATGATGTCATGGTTACATGTCAAAATTATACATGGTATGATAGACAAAAAAAATCAGCCAATTAGAAGACTTGTATCCAATATTGAATTATGATTCTTATACATGATATATTTACTTAATAACTTTTTTTAAATTTGTTTTGACATGGGAGGTAACAAATTAACAAAATACACTAAATTGATTTCAATCAGAGTTGTCTTTCTTTTAATATAAAGTTGAACTCTCCATCTATATTTTTTTTGTTGCAAGCTTTTGTTTCTTCCACAGCACGCGATTAAGACACAAAAAAGTCTCATCATGTTTATAAAGCATTCATATATAGCTTGACGGCAAAGACACATGATTACATTATTTATTTTGACTGTCGTACAAGTAACTAAACAAATGTTTAATTCACCATTTTTTAAATAAGGAAATGCCTGTACCTGTACAAAGACATGACAGTTGTTTTCCATTCGCTTGGTTTGTTTGATCTTTTGACTTGGCAATTTGATAGGTAACTCTCCGAATTGACTTGTCCGTGGAGTTCGGAATTTTTGATATTTTACTTCTGATCCGCTGCTGATTCTAAGAATATGTTTTGTTGTTGACACTAAATTATGTCACTAGAATGACAGAGATTTTGAATTACATCTAGAAACTATCTTAATTTTAAGTTTTCTGTAAAACGTTTTATTTACTGGTTTATTTTTTTTTTGCCATGGTGCTTGTCCGCTTCTATATTATTATTGTCCTTTTTGGTATATTCTGCATCTTTTTATCAATCCTCTGTTGGTTTTAAAGATGAAAATACATGATTATGTGTTCCCTAAAAATGCCATACTTGACATACATAGTTACTTTTTCGGTTAAAAGTTCCGTATCGATTTGTGACAATGCATGTGCTTGTTCTTCGACTTCGTTCTTTATTTTGCCTTTTTAACCTTTTTTTTATTTGAGTGTCACTTATGAGTCTTTTGAAGACGAAAAACGCGTGTCTGGCGCAAATACAAAATTTCAATTCGGGTATCTATAATGAGTTGATTTGTATATGCTTTGATACTTTTCGTAATATTATATATGTTTGAGAATACCATTAGTTTTGAAGACATGCATAGGAATTCTTACAACTTACAATCAAACTACTCAGTTTGACGAGGCCTTACTCCTTTTTGTTTTATTGTTGGGGTCAGAGAAAGAAGCGAGGTCAGAGAAAATTCGTATATACTACGAATTGCAATTGCAAGTTTAAGAGTCATGAATGGTGTACTAGCCTATAAAATTTGATTATATTGCTTGACATTGGCTGTTACCCAGATAATTCGTTGTGTGCTGTATGTCGAATACTCACTCCCTTTCTTGTGTCATTCTAGCTATGTTATCTCCCCTTATTTGTGAGTTATTTGAATATCATTTATAAGTGTTGATTATTTATTTTTTTCGTTTGAGGAAACACTTGATTAAGTTACGATTATTATTGTACGATATTTTATATTGTGTACTTTGTTAATGTAATTTTCTACCTCAGGAATAGACTACCTTAGCTGTATTTGGCACACATTTTAGCAATTTTGTTCTTCAATGGTCTTCAACTTCGTACTTTATTTGGCCTTTTTAACTTTTTGGATTCGAGCGTCACTGATGAGTCTTTTGTAGAAGAAATGCGTGTCTGGCGTATATAAAAATTTAATCCTGGTATCTATGATGAGTTTATTTACAACCACTGGGTTGATGCCACTGCTGATGGGGTTTTAATTCCCTGAGGTTATCACCAGCCCAGTAGTCAGCTGTGCTGACATGAATTATCATTGATATGTCATATTTAAAAAATTAACTGTTTCCAAAATTTGGAATTTTTCAAATACTATGGCTTTTCTACCTCTGGAATAGATTACCTTATCTGTATTTGGCACAACTTTTTGGAATTTTAGTCCTAAATGCTCTTCAACTTCGTACTTTATTTGGCCATTTTAACTTTTTGGGATTCGAGCGTCACTGATGAGTCTTTTATAGACGACAAGCGTGACTGGAGTATATACAAAATTTATTCCTGGTATCTATGATGTATATGTTATAGTTTAAATCCTGTCCTCTTATGCGTAAGAAATGTAAGAAAAATGATTAAAAATTGTAAGATATAAAGTATTATTTCTATACTATATATTTTTTTGTTTTCTTTTCTTCTTCCATATTTAATATGTTATTTAACGAACACAAGTAAAATTTCTGTCGCTAGACTTTAAGCAACTATGCAATAATCCTTTAGTTTGTAATGACTCTTGTGAATTAAATTTGAGAAATTAAATTCAGAAATTAAAATTCTATTATATTGCTATTTGATAAATAAGTAAAATGCATTTCTTATTGTCTTATACACATTTACAAATTGTTCCTGATTATTAATTGGTGTTTGGAGATCTTAAAATAATGCATAAGACTAAAAACAGTTGTCTACCGAGCTTGAAAATTATTCCTATTGTCTTTGTTTCAATTTGATACTAAAATAGTTATTCCAAACATATTCATTATTAATGTTTTGCATATTTATTTTTAAAATTATTTAATTCCAAAGCAAATAGCGCACACATAACAAGTAACTTGTTAGTCACCGGCAAATTAATTTAATTCTTTTGTAATAACAATGATAACAATGAAGATCTTGTGCAAACTTCAAAAGCTTTATCGTTTTTTTCTTTATCTTTTAATGATCCGTGTAATGCATAATCAAACTGCATATCATGCGTTTATTCTCACCTGCCGATGACCTATTTAGATGATTCATACCTGGAAACTCCGACACGTGCTTCGAAATGAGTAATACCTTTTACAGAACAATATTAAATTCGGATTTAGATTTTCTTTCTTGTCTTAGATTTTGCATGCTATTCGCTCATTTCATTCATTATTTTTGTTTTTTAATATACATTCACAAATATATATGATGCTTAATTACAAACTTTAAAATATATTATTAAAATATTGCAGTATGTTACAAAAAATTAATTAATAAATATGCTACATGAATTATGATGTTGTTTTCAGGAGTAACACTAATCCGTGCATGCCGTCATATATACTAAGGTAAATTCAATTTGACTTTTAAAGTCTGAAGTTTAAATTTTTAAGGAAACAAATCATCTAAAGTTTGCTTTGCATCTACGACAAATTCATTCTATATATCGGGGCAGGAAGTGTGCGTCATCGGCGCGTTTCGTAAACAAAATGCTCATCAGTAACGCTCGAATTTAGAAAGTCAGGAGTCGGTTTCACGAAAAAAAACTTTAAGACTAAGATTGATCATAAGTATACTGAATTGTTCATGACTTACGAGCAATCTTGGTCGTAATTTTTTTGTTGTGAAACCGATTCCTGAAAGGCCAAATAAAGTAAGTTATTGAAACTACCCTTGCAATGGTTATAAGACGGTGTTAACTGACCGTGATCGATTCAATTGTTTTTATTAAATTTAACCTTATTTGGATCGTTTTGATACGACTGCCATACAAGTGAGAGGTTTAGCTAGCTTTGAAACTTAGTTGAATCCACCATTTTTGACATAAGAAAATGCCTGAACTAAGTCCGGAATATGACAGTTGTTATTCATTCGTTTGATGTGTAAAAGCTTTTGATTTTGCCATTTGATTAGTGACTTTCCTTTTTATGAATTTTCTCGGGGTTCGGTATTTTTGTGATTTTACTTTTTTCTCTAAAACCGACTTCCTCAGTGGAACTTAAAAGATCCATCGTAAGCTAACTATTCACTCTCTACAATATGTGAACAAGCTTAAGATCATTTCTCTACCCCATAGTAACTAGATTATCATAGATCGATAGCAATCGATTACAATCGGTTATACTTGTTCAAGGCATTACAGTAATAAGTTCGTCAAATAAGTGAATATAATTTCTTAGTAAACCTTTTCAATCGAAAGGTAAACGTATTTGTCATCTCCAGTGATTGGGCGGGTACTCAATACAACGTGCGGTAACAATAAGCCATGACACAACATGGTTGGTTATTTCCCGCCACATTGTCCCTTGACTTGGTGCCAGGTGTTCAGTTTCAACGGTTGCTGTTTATCAAACTGGAAATAGTTTAATAGCACCTGGTGGCCGGTTAAATTTTCATTGTTATCTCCTCCGATAATCAATGTTCTTAATGCAACTATAGTCAGGGGCGGATGCAGGAATTTTCGAAAGGGGGGTGCTAACCCAGGGCACCCAGGGCAAAGGGGGGGGGGGGGGTGCAAAACATATGTCCCGATACAAATGCATTGATCGGCAAAAATAAAGGGGGGGGTGCGCACCCCCGGAACACCCCCCCCCCCCTGGATCCGCCACTGATAGTCAATGAAAATATATATTATTTTTTAGAGAGGGAAATGATATATGTAACGTCTTTATGTGAAATTATTCATAACCATCCCAGTAGCCAGTACTTCGGTACTGACATGAAAATACGGATATTGTGCTATTGAAATGCTGTAACAAAATTATAAAAAAATATTCTAAGTAAAGGATTATATCTTCCTCATGCTAAGTAAAGGTCTGTTTCCTTACCTGACTATGGCTATATACCTTTTGTCCATTTTTGGTTTTTATATCATAAGCTCTTTATTATTTAAATAAGTTTTGAATTTTCAAATACTTTTGCATCGGGCATTACTGGAGGGACATTTATTGTCAACATGAGCATCTGGTGTAGACAAATTTGTACATTAAATATTATTACAAAGAAATTCATAATTTCGAAATAAAATGGTGCAACCACTGATGTTTAGGGTTAAAAGTCAAGATACCTCAACTTTGAAAAAAATCAAAACAATAAATTATATATAAAGAACACGAAAGGGTTACTTTATATTTCAACCTTAAATGTCTTAAAAGGTGGGTTTTTTTTACTTGATGGTTGAACTAAAATAAATTCTTTATTATCATTTATTTCAAATCCTATCACTTTTCAACTACAATAATTTAGTGATTCTTTAGTTTTGTGACTTTAATGTTTGCTATTCTCTCAACACACAATATAATATGAAGAGCACGTCAAAATTAACAAAAAAATGTCTGATTTGTCATCACAATGCTCATCCATCGGAATCTGGCTTGTTTAAAATGTGTCATCAAGATTTTTTCACATCAGAATCAATAATTCTGCAAATTTACAAGAAAAAAGTGGATTAGGTCACCCTCATTAAGATTTGACCGCGCGTGCTTCTAGAAATGCTGAGTCATTCTCTGTCCTATCATTCCACAAAAATGAACTGACTTAACATTACTAATTCTTAATGTGTCAAATTAATTGAAGAAACCGCCTTATCCTATCAGAAGGGATGATCTCATCTTTACAAGACAAAAGAAAGAAAGAAAGAATCCGGAATTTTCTTTCTAAATGTGATAAAGATATTTCAAAATAATAAAATTACCCTACCAATAATTTCAATTTGAAATATAGTATATTTGAATACAAGTACCAATGTAATTATTTAAGGAATGATATATTTTAACACCTCTCAAGTCGAATATGCAAATGCAGTGAAACATTAGCGGTACCAATATTTCTGCACCAGAGGCAGAGACACATTTCGACAATAAATGTCTCTTTGATACAGTGATGATCGAGGCCAAACTATTTGAAAATCCAAAGCTAATTAAAAAAAATGAACAGCTTAAATAAGGTCTTATAAAATGAACTCTTTTTTTATCATGTTACGTTTCTTTTTATTCGTGTTCTTTAAGTAAAGATTTTCAATAGACTAAATTTTACAATAAGGTTTCAAATTTTTGCAGTGGTTTTAGGGTTCTGGTTTTTGAACCCCTCAATTCTGGAATAATTTATTGGATTTGAAGATAGGAAAAAATTACTTTAGTCACTGTTTGTCAAGTACATAAATATATATTAATCACCAAGGCGTATTAATAGGGAACTGGGCACTACGTTATAATTGGAAATCAGATATGAATATTTCTTTCTCATTGCTGCAACATTTTCAGCATCCGCCCTTGAACTATTACAGTAGCTGACTGTTAGCGTTTGTAGTATGTGTGACACTTAAAGATAAAATGAAAATCTGAGTCATATATTTTAGACATGAACTCATGATCACTAAACCATCTGTTACAGTCGTCATTTATTATATCATATGAAGATTGATATCATAATCATCCACAGGCAGAAAAGGGACATTCGTCGTGTTTCAAAAGGGAACGTGTATTTTTTTAATTTATCTGTAATTTCAGTTTTGCAGAAAAGGTGCATGCTGCAGCTTTTAGATTGTAGTGAAGAAGAAGAAAATATTTGAAAACCGTTTTAAATAGAAAATACTAATACTCATACTCATACTCATATTAATACTAATACTAATACTAATACTAATAATATTGCTATTGCTAATACTAATACTATATAAATACTAATAGTAATACACATATTAACACTAATACTTATTATACACATACTAATACTAATATTATTAATAATTACTTTTATTTAAATCATTTATTAGTTGATGCAGTTTGCTTCTCTTTGGTAATAATTTAAGTATCACAGATATGTCCAGGAAAACCCTGAATGTATAAAGATATCAAGCCAGGTAGCATTACCAGTTTTGTAAAACAATTAAATCAGAATCAAACAAAGCAAACACAAAACCATCAAACAAAGCTCAACTAAACATGAAAAAGATGCATTGCATTATGAAAAAATGGAATTGAATATAATAGCTTTGCGTTCTATTTAGATTTAATCGTTTGTCTTTTGCATTCTACATTTAACAGTAATACTTTACTTTGTGTAATGTTAAACGGTTTTTTAGTCGTTTAATTAATAGCGAATGTTCTCACGATAATTTTTGATTGCACGAACGTATAGTTTTCAATTAAAATTAATGTTTACCTTCGAAACAAAAAATGATAGAGTTTTGTCATTAAACAAAAGTGATGATATTTTCAGGTAATGATCCGCATATAAATCAATCGAGTGCTCCTTTTATCATTGAAAAAAATGGAAAATATTTACACTATCAAGAAATCAGTTCCATCATATTCAATTACAATAATTTGTTCGATTGTTCTTTTTTTTACAATGATATAGATTAAACATCATATTTGATATGAAAAAAATTATTTGATTGATAATATCAAATAAACAATGAATCATCTAATAGAAATCGAATTTCTATAGCAACTATATAAAAGGTTCTTTTTATACAAAAACTATAATACAGATTTGTATTAATAAAAAAATCCTTAAGTGATTGAAAATAGTTCTATGATATATATTTTTACTTATATCATTGAAAAGTAAAGTTAAAGATACAATTTGCATTTAAACTTATGGTTACTTACGCGACCTTATTATTCTATCAATTTCGCCTGATTTGAAGTGGAAATAGTTTGATTATTCATAAAAAAAAAAGATAATCATATCTGCAATTTGCCCCGAAAAGAAACATGCAAAGACCTAAGAAAATAATTTTAAATTGGCCTCTTGCAATTATATTCTTTCAAATTGGCATCTTTTTCGTGAATAATATGTCTACCTCGGGTAATATAAAAAAAATTAATAGTTGTTAATTTGCCACTTTAATTTTTCTGATTCGTTGCTAAAATGTTACATTTTAATTATGACTCTTTTTTTTTTTAATTTCTGGAAAAAATAGAATGAAATTCAAAACAGTGTGGCTGTGGCCATTGATTGACACATTAAATTCATCCATTGACTGGGACAATTTAGGTGAACGTTTGTATGTAACGAACACTGCTCACTATGTACTTTTTAAAGACACTTAAACTATGGGGTCACCAAAGGTTCTCAACACCTTAATAAAGTAATTCGAAAAATTAATCAGAAATAACACGATGTTTTGATTTATATCAATTATATAAATCAAAACATAAAGGTTATTCCTGATTAATTTTTCGAATTATTTTATAATTAAAGGCGTTAAAAAACCTTTGGTGACCCCACAGTTTAAATGTCTATCGTAGGTACGTCGTGAACAGTGGTCGTTACAGACAAACGTTCACGTAAATTGTCCCAGCCAATTGATGAATCTAATGTGACAATCAATGGCCACAGCCACACTGTTTTGAATTTCATTCTAAGCTTAAAGCAAGATGCAGCTCAGTATATTCTATACATAAAATAAGTTATCTTTTCTCGAAGGACACTAACTGTCAGTTTGATACTTAATCATATTGTTTGTTGTTATATTGACCAAACTTACCAAGGTCATTCACGTACCGGACATATGCCAGGTCATGTTATTGAATAGCAGTATATATCTATTATTATTCTATGTATAGATATGAACGCACGAGGCAGAATTAATGAATAGGAAAATATTGATCACTTTGAAATATAATATCGTAATAAAAGATCGAGGTAAATTGGAGGTTATATCTTTTATAAATACATTCCACATTGAAGAAACACGACATGTCCAACTTTTAATTAATTTTGGTATAAGATTATATCAATATTAAACTATACGAAATTACAAACTTCATTTTATATATTCTCGTGCCAGATTTTCCCCTAATTTTTTGTTACCTTAATCTGCAAATTTGTTATGTTAGACCAAATGTTTTAAATATGCATTTTTTTTTAAAGGTTTGGCCGCCTCTACAGTCTCATGGTAGTGTATTTATGTATCGATTGCTAGAGGTCATGGCTGGGTTTAATCTGGACGTGTCAAATAGAGAACTTGTAATTGGTATTGCTGTTTTTCTGCCATTTAGGAGTCGAAGCAGATACTGGTCGACTCCGAGTCAAAACTGTGTGACCGTCACAGTGTAGATTAACTTGTCATTGTGTGGACTGTTACATTAGAAACTAGCAAGTAAACATTCCAGCTATGCTTGTCGGTGAAAGCAGAATTTATAGTCAAATCTTATCAACATGTCCTCGTTCTCATCATTGTAAAAGAGGGACGATAGGTACCAGAGGGAGAGTCAAACTGATAGATAGAAAATAAACTGACAACGCCATGGCTAAATATAAAAAGACTAACAGACAAATAATAGTACAGAAGACACAACATAGAAAACTGAAGACTAAGCAACACGAACCCCACCAAAAACTGGGGGTGATCTCAGGTGCTCCGGAAGGGTATGCAGATCCTGCTCCCCATGTGGCACCCGTCGTGTTGCTCATGTTATTACAAATCCGGTAAATCCTGTAAGGTTTGTACATATGTAGGAACATATAAAGAATTGAACTGAATGAAAAAGGTTCAGGTTTCTTTTCCTGCTTTGTATATTCAGTAGCTATTTACAAGATACAGAAAATAATCTGAAGCCCCATATACCTATTTAAAAAACTATTTCTCCCTAGATGTGCTCGAAGACAAAAACTGGCAATTAACAATTAAATCGACGAAATTAATGCTCTAAGTAAAATAATGGAGAATATAAATAATGTATTTCCAATTTTAGTAGACTCGTATCCATATGATGAATCAAATCAAGACACAAAATCACTTCAAGATCTTGAGAAAAAAAACTTAATCTTGCAAAACAAAATCAGGTTCAACATTTTAAGTTTTACGCTTTTCTTTCATCTTAACTGCAATTTTTACCAGATTCATACTTCGTGATCACTGTTAAAAATATGAAACATTTTAGGATTGTATTATTTGGCAAAATTCATGACGATATTTTAAGTGGAATTATTTTAAGTTGAAAACTATTAATTTCTAACTTCGAGTCTATAGTAGAAATGCTAGTTTCAGCTATGACAAAGATGATGATTCAATCGTAGTGAGGTCTTTTAAAGCAACTATAAAAACAGAAGAAACAAATATTATTTTTTTTTTTACAATAGTCATTTTGGCTTTTACGGAGTTTTATCGGTCTTAATGTAAGGTATGGTATCCTTTACAGATTAAACATGGCTTAAAAGAACATTTTTCTGTCTAGAATCAGATGGTGCAATTACAGCGGATGAAATGAGAGGTCATTCCGGTGTTATGTTGCTGCAGAATTCTCTAAACCCAAAAATTCCGATAAATTTAATCATAAATGTGCGGTAAACAATTGTTGCAGCAATTTTGAAAATTTTATTTTAAGTAACAATGTTGCAATATGGTTTGATAGCCAATGAGACAAATAACCACCAAAAGACAGCATGAAATATACGGAAGTAAACAACCACGACCTTCAATAATATTTTTTTTAAATGAATATATAAAGACTTTATATAAGTTTTACTTTTGCAGACGATTGGTGATTATTATTACGGTTATCATGGCGGATGATCACTATTTTTATTTATAAATATCAGTGAACGTGTTCCTACATCTAGATAGTTGATATCATGCACAAGGTATTTACGAGACAGGTAGTAGCGGGTGGTTACAGTTCAAACACCTTTCAAATGATTCCATCAAAAGATGTAGGTGTCATCTCATACATCATACAGAAAACAAGCAGAAAGAATCAGGAAAAATATGTACTTAATGTCTTTGATGGATGGTACCGTGCAAGAATATGTCTATACATCAACGTATAACAAGCCTTGAGGAATGATATATATATATATAAATATATCTAAATTCAGCAACAGAAGATAAGCAACACCATGAATGGTTTATTAAATCAAATGTGTAATGTTTTGACTACCCCCTTAATAATGATAACAATGAGAATTTCTCAGTCGTCTACTACTTTTCTAAGAAATTTCAAAATATCCACAACCTATTATCATAGTTTTAGAACTACTCATATTTCCCTTTCTACAATTTCAGGTTTCCTTATTCTCTTATCTATCTTTTTAATAAAGCATATGAAAAAAAGGAATCAATTTATTTTGGAGTGTAAAAAAACTCTAATTTTTAGACAAATTACATGCTTTGGTGGCCCTTTCAATTCTGTTGACGGTTTACCTTTCCTACTCTATACACTAGCCTCCAAACACAGCCTTATCGAACAGAAACTTTTTTATTTAAATCAATGTTCATTTGAAAAATATTATTGCAAAATTTGCTTCAACTCATATAAAGACTTGTTCTGAAATGAAAGATAAATAGGCTAGGTATACTGACTGGTACTTTGATCAGATGCTTAAATTTTCTTCACAACATCATAAAAAAACAAAGGATATAGAGTATTCATCAATGACACAAACATACACACACAAAAAGCGAAGGAATAGCTCTTTTGTTGCTGTTCTTCATCTCAAAGTCACAGTGAGGCCTTTTGATGAGCATTTTTTTTTTCCTTTCTGCAGAAGCTGTAAAAATAAACAAACACCTGAATTACTTTGATACTGTCCACTCACTGACTCAGATAAACTCTTTAACTCACCTGTATTTGTGAAGATAACTCTTGTCCATGTCAATTAAGGACGATCAAAACAATACAAACCAGTTTTTTACCTGAGGGAGCATCTCATAGTTGTACCACAACTTAGTTAATTTTCACACCTTTTGCATGAAGGAAAAAAATGCCCATCAAAATCCAAAAGAGATTTTATCTTTCTGAAACACAAAATGCATTAACTTTATTATATCTTGTGGATGCCAGGCATTAAAACTTGTCCAACTTCACAGGTAAGTCTGTACTCAGAGTAATTTTTGGCATGAAAATACAGCCATATTTGTCCGTTTGTTATGATGAACCTTAATGTGCTTTTTATCTGTCTGTTTGATTGTTGGTGGGTTTTTTTTTTACTTTTCATGTTGTGTTGTTGGTCGCATATATCTTCTTTAACCGCGCTTCAAATTATGTATGTGCCGGACTTAAATCAAGTCAGGTGCCTGTAATGCAATGGTTGTCGTTGTTCGATGAATGTCAAATTTTTTTTCGTAAATTGTCGTATCATAAATTAGAACGTTGGTTTTCTCATTTAAATTGTTAAACATTTTGTCATATCAGGGCCTTTTATAGCTTACTATACAGTATGGGTTTTGCTCATTATTGAAATTTGTATTGTGAGTGTCACCTGCAGTAACTTTATGTCTGGTGTAGAGTTTTCTCATTGGAAATCCCGCATTTACTTATTTCTGTAAATGTAGCAAGAAGAGCAGGAAATTTGCTGCTGAGTATATTCAGTTATTTTACCATATAACATTGTTAATCAACTAAATGTCTTTCCTTGAGAACTGCTGTTGAATGCCAGATGCATTTACACGTCTTTTACGATTGTTGTCAAAGGACATTGATCATTAAAGGTTTTATTCGCCCCAATTCAGAATAATGTTTTAATTTAGCCAAACTATTTTCATTTTGCATTATAACCTGTTTTAAATAACTAGGTAGCGGTTTTACGACCCTTGTGCGTCCGACTGATAAGAAAACAAAGCATATGTACATCAGAAACACTATCACGATAAAAAATGAGGGGCGAAAGATACCAGAAGGACAGCCAAACTCATAGATTAAAATTTAACTGACAACGCCATGGCTAAAAAATAAAAAGACAAACATACAAATAATAGTACACAAGACAAAAAATAGAAAACTAAAGACTAAGCAACACCAACCCCTCCAAAAACTGGGGGTGATCTCATGTATACCAAGATATACCACTTTCAAATGTTGACGTTTTTTAAAATATTTCTATGCACTTTTATAATTGCTTTTCCATATCATGGTGTTTTATGCTAATAAATATTGATTTATAGTAATAATATGTAATATGTAATGTATTTTTAATGTGCTATACAGTCTCTTTTGACTCTTAATAAATTGATCTGTTATTAATATATTGTATATATCAAATGTTTTAAAGAGGTGAGACTCTAATAAAGCATATGTTTGTTTGTTTGTTTGTTTGTTTTTAGTTTGTCCATAATCTCTTCCGATTTTGTTGGCTCGTGCTGATCCTTCTGTAAATATCATTACCTTGATGCATGAATGTATTGGTATTCATTAATAAATACTATCATATGATTATTATTTATACATGCCCTTGATGCAAGGGTAAATCTTTCTGGTTAAAGTCGTTCGTTTTCTTCATTGCATTTATTTTACTGTAGTTTGCAGGTAAATTTAACCGTATCAGACACATATAATACGTCTCTGACCGTATTAAACATAAAAACTAAATATTTGTATGTAAACAATTCCCCCAATCCAATTTTTATTTGATTTTTTTTTAACTAAGCCTTTCATCAAACACTACTGAAAATCGAATATACAATCTGCTAGTTGAAATAGAAACAAGTACTTAATAATGTCGCTTTATGATGAATCAATGCGCATGTTTGGTTGAACATTCACTCTCACTATTATCTGTTGTGGTAATTCCGTCTAATCAAACTAAATCGGTCTATATTTGGAAAGATTTAAATTTTCATCAATATTACAAATAATATTGTTATGTTTATTCTGTTTCTCATGTTTGTATAAGAAAACAAAAGCTTAACCTTCTAGCTATTTAAAAACCCAGAAATGTTAACGGACAACATATTTGCAAACATAAATACCATTATTTTCTCTAAATAAATAAGAGTAAATGTGAGGTTGAGACCGATGTGGCGAAAATATGTCTATACATAACCGACCTTGCATGCTTTATCTATTTGTAAGACAATTTCAGACTTTTCATGCATTTCAATACAAATTGCAATTCCAAAAAATTTACTTAGCAACGACCACTTCATTGTTCGCTAGATTGCAATTAATGCTACAAATAATTAACTCTTTATTCGTCCCACTCATTACACATAATGACTATGATGATCTAATATAAAATCTATTTTACATAGCCTGAATGGTGATTTGATTACAAAAATATGCAGCGTATATATGCATGTAAATTGCAGAGGTACAATTCATTCTCAGTCGACTAGCGTTCTGACTGATTTAATTAGCCTGATTTTTTGTAACATTTGACCCTACTAAGTATGCCCCCATCTAACTAGTGGCTGTCACAACATATATTCGTTTCTCGCATTTGTCCGTCTAAAAATATAAGGGAGCTACCATTTGAGTTTAAGGGGGGAGGGGGCTACGATGAATTTTTTTGTCCTGCATTATTTTTTTTTAAGTTGTTATTTCTGTACTGCCTTTTTTTTTATCTTGTTTTTTTTAGCATAAATTGTCTATTCATGTCGCACACTTTCTACCAAAGACCAATGAGCAAGGGTGTCAATTACTACAACTCACTGAATGGCCTTCAACAAGGAGTTACTGTAAATCCCATGTAATATTAGAACTTGGGATGACAAAATTGATATGATGTAATTCTTTAGTGGGATCCAAAAATAATATATGATTCTAAGAAGATGGTTTTCCTCTATAATATTGAATATCCATTTATTCAAGTTAAAAGTTTAAACGAAAAGAAAACTGTTTTCAGTAGAGACAAACATAAAGCTGTCGAAACGATTGGTAGTTTTGGAAAGTTTTCTGTCCTGTACTATATCATTTATCCAAGTTATAATGCACGCACGCGGGTAAAATTAAATTAATCAAACATATATATTTGGTATTTAGTCCTAGTCAAGCAATCCGGACCGTGTAGATATAAAATTGAAGATGTGGTATGATTGCCAATGAGACTAATCTCCAAAAGAGACCAACTGACACATAAATAAACAACTATAGGTTACCGTGCGGCCTTCAACATTGAGCATTATAGAGTTTGTGCTTTTTGTCTTTCAAATTGTACTATTAATTAAATAAAAAGAATCATCAACAAATATTATTATTATCCAACGCTAGACGATAGGAATAAAACATAAAGCCACGATAAATCACAAGGACCTGTTTTGACATTGATAACATTTTAAAAAATGATGTGGTATGATTATCAAAGAGACAACTCTCAACAAAATTAAGATACCAAATGACATAGAAAGTATCAACTGCAGGTCACCTGTAGCCTTCAACAATTAGCAAAACCCATACCACATAGTCAGCTGTAAAAAGCCCCGAAATGACAAATGACAAATGAACAATTCAAAGAAGAAAACTAACCGTCTAACGGTCTGATGTATGCAAGAAAAAATGAATGAAAAACAAATATGATATACAGCAACAAACGACAACCACTGCATTAGAGGCTCCTGACTTTCGACAGGTACAAACAGAATGTGGCCGGGTCTATCTGTTTTGAAGGCACCAACCCTCCTCTAATCTTGAATAGTGGTGTGACTGTACAACAAATCTATTCCTAAGGTAGAAATTCATTAGTATTTCAAAAATTCAAAGTTTTGTAAACTCTTCGAAACCCTTAATTAAACATTTACCAGCAATACATATGTTAATACTCGATGTACATTATATTGTATATATTCAGGTTGCACTCTAATTAACTATTTATTCATTCATTCATTCATTCATATTACGTTCATTAAAGCTTTATTATGGAACACCTTCGGATATCCCAAGTGCTAGCTTCTGATATCTTTGATGTTTTAAGTTTACATTTACCTATATTGCATATGTAAATTGCATTGCACTGAACTGAAAAAAGAAAAACAAAAAGCAAAATGGTTGTTAATTGATTGTTTTTGAACAAGAAGTTAAAAATTAATTAACAATGTTTATATAAAGGCGACTGTGTGGGGAAAATCAAAACATCCAAAGATCAAAACAAGACCGAAACAACCCTGAAAGAACTACGCCTTTCTTTTGTATTTTGTGAAATACCGTTTATTAAGCTCAAGGTGGCTTTCGACTAATTTTCTGTTTCGTAGGTTCCTGTCCGCGATTGACGTTTACCCGACGTCTGCTCACAATAAAATGTAACGGTAATATATAATGAAGTATTATTATACCATATTGTAACAAAATCTGAAATATCCGGTAATTTAGTCATGTCATATTCGGTTTTAAAAACGATACATTATGAAGAAAAACGTGTCCTTTCGTCTCCAAAATAGAAATTTAAACTTTTGACGGCGAACAAATAACAAATTCAATGAAGATACCAACCTAGTCTGAAAGATTCCTTGAGTGCTTTCTGAGATATCTATTTCCCGGAAAAAGTAGTTATTGACAAAAGCTCTTAAACATCAAATGAACTAATTTCTGCGTCATTTGGTCTCTTGTGAAGAGTTGTCTCATTGGCAATCACACCGCATCTTCATTTTTAATCTCGAAATGAAAAACAACATGTAGCAGAAAAAACAAGTTTATTAACCTTTACAGGAAAAGAAAAATTATCTTTTCTATAATTTAATCAAGCTGATGTATTTTGAACTGCAAAATAGGACAAAGAAAAGATAGACTTTATATGGAAACTATAGTCCTAGTTCTGTTCTTTATAGCTCTCGCCGTAATGGATACGCGCTCATTTTAAAAATGAAACTGCGTTATTAAACCAAGTGGCGAATCCTGGATGTCCGGGGGTTGGAACGATCAATGCATTTAAATAGGGACATATGGTAAAAGCCCCCTTTATCCTTGGTTGGGGACCCCCTCTGTTTTTAAAAATGGCTGGATCCACACTTGATTAAACAAAACCAATTGTTGTTGTTTTGACGCATACCTGTATATTTGCACAAAATGAACTTCGTGGTACCCGAACTAAATAAACAGAAACTGTAAAGACTTTATTATTCATTGTCAACAACTACAAGTTTACTTGCTATTCTTAAAGACGTGGTTGTTATGAGTTACACTTCAGTTGACTAAAACATTTGATCAGTAGTATCAGTGGGAACTATGATAATATAGAAAACACTCTACTATCAGACTTTGTCATTAATATTAACCTGAAATCATCATGTTTGGTAAAACAACTGCTGCTCTTTTATGTAATATACACCAACAAAAATTATTTGACGTCACTCCCACGAGATAGAACGACACGAACCGCGTTCATCCTGATGTAATAATATAAAGTGTAACTTGGAACTGGTCCACTTTGGTGTAGGTGGTAACTAGTAACGTGTGTGCGTTTATTTTTGGCTCGTGCAAAAGAAGAGTTAATGCATGTTATGCATGTACAACGGTAATATCGTTGTCTGTTTACCTGTGTGCTGTGCACTGGTAGTTGTGTTTCATTTATTAATCTTAATAAAGGTATTTCGTTTCTTCGTTTGGTGCTTTGTTATGATAAAGAGGCTGATTGCTTATCGAATCCTAGAGAATCTGTCAATCTTTGATATGATTTCCCACAAAGTATATCCGAGTAAAATCTGCATGATCCTATTGTTCAATTGAAATTTTACTGAAAATTTAGATTGACATCTGAAAAATAGGTATAGTGTCATTTGGTCTCTTGTGGAGAGTTGTCTCATTGGCAATCGTATCACATCTTCTTTTTATATATAAAAAAACGAAAAAGCACAATGGCGTAATTATTTGATTCTACCATATAAAACACAATATAGTTGTTATTTGAAAGGTATAACAAATCATTAATGATGATATCAATGTAGGAAGGACTACGAAAAGTGTTAATGATTCTATCGATGCAGACATGAATGGTGATATCGATGGAGAAAGGACGCCCCAATGGATGATTATATATATCGATGTTAGAAGGGCTTCCCAATGGGTAATAGTTATATCGATGTAGGAATGGCTACCAAATGACTTTATTTATATCGATGTAGGTTGAACCACCAAATGGGCAATGATGGTTATAGCAATGCTTAAAGGACCTATAAGTTTGCAATGGTTATATACATATATATTAGTACATGGTTAATGGTTACATCAGTATAGGCTGGACTACCATTTAGGCAATCTTTTTTTGTTATACAACTTTAAATAAAGTTTGATGAACAGATCTAGCGAGTTCTATTATGTTATGCATTTACTGTTGTTGGTATAAAAGAGAGGCGAAAGATACCAGAGGGACTTTTGTCACTAGCTACTAATGCAAGATATTTTTTTAATCTTCGAGTTAGTCTATGCTAATGCAGCAAAATGCAAAAAAAAAACAATTCGCCGACCATTTTTTTTCCTTAGCAACAATAAATATCACGAAAAGACAGAGAGTACTACAGAGATAGTTTATTTGAAAACATCAAGTCATTCGCCAAAGTATAATAAAAGAAGCATTGAATGAGTATGAGTCAACTTCCCTATTTGATATTATATTTGGACGTAATCGTGCAAGCAGACGACCAACACGATCCATGTCGTGTAAACAAGACACCAAACACTATGAACTTTTTGAACTGTGTTTTTGATTTCTTCGGTGTATTGACATCTGTGAATCATGTTTGTATAATATAATCCTAATTATTTGTGCGTTTTGGATAATTCAAAACTGTAAGCAGGACTAATAAATCTTTTGCAACTAATTACAGTTTATTATTAAACGGTAGTTACCCTATAGCTGATAAACTGTGTCTTTGTTCAATGCCAAAACATCTATTCGTGAATAAATAATGTTTTATCTATGACGTAATGTATTATCTTCCGTCAAGGTTTTTGCCAAACTGAAATCATATTCATTAGCTGAAGTGTTTCATCTCTTCAAATAAGAGTCCTTAATGCTTATTTTTATGTTGTTAACTATATGTACTTTGTCGGCAAACATGATATGCGTAGAACCTTTAGAAATGAGTAATATGTCAACTCCAGGCGAGCTTTTCTCACCTGTAATTTGCGTCAACTATGTCCATGTTAGTCTAAAAAAATAAGATTTTCACACTTAGAAAGACTATACAAGAGGCAGGTTGATATTTTGATGTCTTTAATATGGAACAGGTATTATTCGGTTACCAATTTTCGTACTTTGCATGTTTGTTTGAAGTAATTACTGTTATTGCGATAAAAAACAAAAATGAGAAATGTATTCATGATGACATGTTTAAAAAACTAAAGCTGGAAACACATTTTACAAAAATTTGTGTATTTTGCTTAATCATTGGTGTATTTATTTTTGTTTTTCCTGCTGTAGAAGTCCAAATTTCAAATTTATTAAAGTGACTTATTTGGGAAATAATCCTTTTTTTTTATACGAAATATAACTTATCTTTTATACTGTCGACGATAGCTTTGGATTTATTGCTGAGTATAAATTACGAAAGACATTTTCAGACAGGAGTGTAAATGTGCTGTTTCATTTAAATATACAACTTATTTAGATATAAGAAGAGTGGTATAAGTGCGTCATTAACACGGAGCCTTGGCTCACAATGAAAAACAAGCGTATAAAGGCCTAATGATAAGTGTAAACTAATTCAAAAAGAACAACCAACGGTCTAATCTATATAAAAAGCAAAATACAAAAAAAAAACCCACGTACGACTCACAATATCAAATGACAACCACTGAACATCAGGTACCTTGCTTGATTTAAAAAAGGACCGGAAAAAAACTTGTAATTCCGTTTTTATTAAGCTACTAGTAGTTGCATTTACTTTATCTGATAAATATTACATTTGTCTTATTGTTTTGCGTATAGTTTAAGAAGAATTCTAAGACTATGGGTGGCCCATCAGTCTGAGAGTGATCTCGGTCAGTGATTTTGATTTTGATTAATTTATAAATTAAAATTGTATGTCTTGTGTACTATTATTTGCCTGTTTGTCTTTGTCTTTATTAACCATGGCGTTCTCATTTTGTTCTCGATCTGTGAGTTTGAATGTCCCTCTGGTATCTTTCTTCCCTCTTTTGTATGTTAAGATGAAACAACACATTTGCATTGTCATTTTACTAGACTTTTCATTTTATACTGCATTACTCAACTTCAACATGTATATTTAAGCGAAGCAACACATTTGCATTGTCATTCTTTTCAGTATTTATTCTTCATGGAAATCGGATTTGTAACAAATTACATGGTAACCGCGAAATAATTACTCTATTAAAAACTAATCATTTCTAACCATAATACCATGCTACAAACCTATTTCTTGTGTTATGTAATTATATTATCCCCTAATTAAAGTTAATGGAAATATGTTGCTTCTGAGGAAACTAAATCTTCGGGAGTCCTTAATAATGGATGAAAGAGTATATAGCAAGGAGATATTCGAAAGGCCCATGAATGAAGACATTGTTGATATATTATACATACAATCAATAATATCGTAGTCTTTTCATTAATAAACCATGCAATATTCACAAAGCAGAACAGGAAGCTATGTCAAGACCTATTTCTGCTTGCATGACTTTCTGTATATTTACTGTGGTTTATCATGAATATTCTCACTAAATTGTCTATGATCAGAAATTTAGCTTTCGTATGCATGCACATTAACACATTTAATTTAAATCTCATCTTATTTGATTTGAAATTTTTGATTCATGTCACAGATACAACAACCTAATGACACACTTAACTAAAACAACAATATAGGTGTAAAATATTTACTATGTCTCGAAAATGTAAAAATATAACTATTCATATTTTTACATATTAAAAGCCGATTTTCAAACTTAACGTTATATTCAATTATTAATTTGCAAGGTTTGAAATCAGCTCGAAAACCCCTTTGTTTTTTGTTTGCTGACTCTTCACATATGTATCTTACAAATGTACCTCCGGGGCTTTTTTTTATATAACAATGTTGCAGTCACATTTAATCAGGAACCTATGACTTCAGATTAAATATAAACATTTCAGTTTGTGATCTTGTAAATCTGGTTTATCAGCAAAACACAAAATAACAAAATAATGCGCTACTGCAATAGCTGGTTCCGTAGTGATTAAAAACTGAAACAGTTAAAATATTTACTAGAATTACATAAAAAAATCGAACACAGCTTTAATTTCAATATTATTGACAAAGGTATTTGATCAAAATATTCACCTTTTCTCCACATGACCTGCAATGGGAGTTAAAAATTGCACAATGAATAGATATTTACAACAATTTTCAAAATTTTTGTCAAAGACGCAAAACTTTTGCAAACCATTTTAATATATTTGTTATATTTGTGACTTTTCTAAAGCACAACCTGACATGACTTTTCCGGTAAGACATGCTGTCTTTACCATTTTTGGCAGGTGTATAATGCTAATACACGAATGCTCAATCGACAGCCAAATCACCACTTGTTTACTTTTCCACCATTCTGTATAATAAACACAGGAATGATATGATATGCCATCGCAGAGTGATTTATCACTTGTTTTTGCGGTTAACCTGCTCGCGTGGCTAATTCATAGATATGACCAATAGAGACGTCCATAAGGGTTGCTAATTATAGGTATCTCAGGTAACCACAGGAATGCAAGAGATAGGCAGGTGCTATTTTGATTGACAGATGATAGTCATTCTACTGATAAATATTAGTTCATTCACTTCGCCAATGCATTGGATCAAAATATATTAAGTTGATGTTAATCGTCGGTCACCTTTATTTCTTTCAGCACACATGTACTGGGTCAGAAGATATTTACGTGTTTTTTTTAAAAGGAGAAAAATATCAAGAGGGCAACGAAAAACCATACTGACGCAGAGAAAGTCGGACAACACAACAACTAACTAGAAAAGGGAAGAACAGACACACATTAGTTAACTAAAACACTCATTGCCATTTTCATCGTAAAAGTTGCCATCAATAAGATATTTTGTTTTACTATTTTTTTTTTTTATCTTTTAGATTTAATTCCAAATTGTTTGAAGCAAGAACAGAAAATTCGTGTATTACAGGGGCTTGTATTAGAGAATTTTAACCCAGGAGTTGCGAGCATTCTTTGAAATAGTACTAATTATTGTTATTTTAGTTGCATCTTTGTTTTCGTTGTCGATATAGAACAAAGCATTTTTTTCGGAGCTGATTTTAGACGCTTCAAAAATTGCAATCACCTTTGTACATCCGTCCGTTCGTCGTTCACTTTGTCCAACAAATATTTTCGCCACACTTTGTATAGTAAATATTGAACTAACTGTTGTGAGTTGTAAAGTGTGTTAATGTTTTTGTCATACAAAATGACTTCATATTTGGTTAACAGTGATGTATTGAAGCGTGTTGTTGCATTTCGATCCGTCAGAAACCATTTTATTGAAATATACCCTACATCATAGTCTACATATAGACTATGCGGTAAGACTATGCGGTATGGGCTTTGCTAATTGTTACAGGCCGTACGGTGACCTATAGTTATTAATGTCTGTGTCATGTTGGTCTCTTGTGGACAGTTGTCTCATTGGCAATCATACCACATCTTCTTTTTTATATCATCTTTAATATATTCATATCAAACTGAAAAGAGTGAAATGTTTTTATGCTTTGTTATATCAAACCGCAAAAACATAATAAAATAACTGTCCTTTTCACTATTCCCTCTTTCTCTTTTTTTTCAACCTACCTATTGTAGTAAAGCATGAAATATTTGACACTGGACGTCTAGCAAATATCAATTATGCCTCATTTTCGTCATGCAGTTGGATTGTTGAGTATCGTGCACTGTGTAGGAGAAAAATAATAAATAAAATATATTTCAATTTTTCAATTATATTTTTTTAAAGAATTGGATAAACTATCTCGCAATAGTTCTCACCTTGCAATCACAATATGTTTACAATCAACTGTAGTTGAGCGCTCCTTTTGAATGACGTAAACAAGCTTATCGACAAATCGTGACAACAATAATTCTGAAGAGGATTTCTTTTATTCACAGTTTTGTCATCCTGTCGTATTGAAGAGTGTGCACGTACAATTGGGACGATTAATTTGTGTAATTAGTCACTTAATTTGCCATAAATTACCCTCCACGTTGAAGAGGTTTATTATAGAGGATCATATCGATTGGATCCCACCATAAGTGCTTGTCCAGACAATTATATGCACTAACTTTGTATCAGGCATTGGAAACATGGCGATTTTTATTCTGTTTAAATTTTATAAAATAATTACGAATTACTAATTAATGATCAACGCAAAACTTATTAAACATATATAGCAACTAAAAGTGGAGGAAATAAATAGGGAAGAGCGTATTCAAACATTTATATTTGATATTGAAAGATTTAATCAATAATATTAATGAATTTCCCATACTGCCCTAGGGTATATTGAAAAAGATAAAAATGTTGTATAATGTGTGATGTTGTTTTTGTTAATTGTCCTCCAAAAAGACTGCAAATTTTTATAAAGATATGGTACACATGTACTATTGTATCAGTAAAGTTGGTCTTATGCAATGGAAACGGAATTTCTATTCCAACAGATGAATTAATTGGCACACTTATATTGTGCATCAATACTAATTTACTGCACATCTATCTTTCGCCTATCAATCAGCTGTTGTGTGAGCCAAGTTTAGAAACAATTAGTAATCTGTCTCATCACATTGAGGGCATCTAAGTATAGTTGATGTTTGTGTTTTGCAGTTTGTTTTCCCACGTGCTGTGTTGTAAAGTTGATGATGCTCTCAGATGAAAACAAAATGACTTAAGCTGTAAGGAATTTCATCAGCTTACCTATGACGTTCGATTGCTCGTTCTTCCTTTAATGGAACGCAAATGATCATTTGGTCGGCAGGCTGTGAGCTAAATTTTAAACAAGTTAAAAACGTTATTCTACAGAGACTATATAACAATAGAAAAACAAAGGATATAGGGTATCTATTCATGACACAAAATCAGTACAACAACAAAAAACACACAAACAACAAAGACACAGCGCTTTTATTGATGTTCTTCAGCTCACAGTGAGACCTTCAACAAGGAGCAAAACAAACTCTGACCTAACTGCAAATTCAAGACGCCCCATAGCACTGGTTTGAGCGGTATGCTTTGCGAAAGTATTTATGAATAGACTTTGTAAGATTAAACATAGTCCAATTTATCGGGCCCGGTCAAAAAAGAACATACAGACAAGTAGTACAAATTGTCCATTTCCACTTCAGCCAGTAAGCTTACAGTCATACATATGAAAATATGAAATCTTTTTCTCGTCAAAAGAATATCTCCTTTATGTTTAAACTTGGCTTAAATGCATCTTTTCCGAGTTCAAAGCACGTTATCTTGACGGTCAATCATGAAAGGTGCTTTGGGAGCAATATACTTAGATACTAGTAATCTGATTTCCCTTCAATAAACTTTGCAATTAGAATGCATGTATTCGGATTTACTGCATAAGTTATCAGGTTTGTTTTAGCTGCAACAGATTCAAACAAAAACTCGTAAAACGGGTCTAAGGTTTCCAATAAGGGTCCTCTTTTTCACTTTACCATAAGTAACCTCAACAAAAAGGGTCTATGTTAAAGCACAGTGTAAACAGTGCATATTGATTTACTTGGTACATTTTTTTACAACATAATGATGGATAAAACAAGGTCAGACAATCTTTCATCCAAACAGATATGTTAACATCAAATGCACGTACACATTTCTTCAAAAGTACAGTACTCGCAAAAGGTCACGTTTAAAATCAAATGGAACTAAGACGGTATCCTTTGAAAGGAAACCAGCATTAAACAATCTTGTTTTAATAAGAGATGTATGATTGATGTAAAACCAAAAACAATAATGCTGAAGATATACACTAAAATAAAAACAATCT
Organism: Mytilus edulis; assembly: GCF_963676685.1. NCBI lineage: Eukaryota > Metazoa > Mollusca > Bivalvia > Mytilida > Mytilidae > Mytilus > Mytilus edulis. The sequence goes on along the minus strand of NC_092346.1, from coordinate 50,999,377 downwards.
GTATTGTTTCGTTATTTATGTTTAACTTAATCAATTGTTTAATTAACAACTTTTCCATGTAAATACAACAGAATTTGACGAAAATCCAAATTCGACAAACTGACACCAAAAATATATCTTAAGCTTGCATGCATAATATATTCTTGAAATATATCTAAATCTATCGATGCAAACTTATGCCAACCAAATGATCTAAAAATAAGTAATCTGGTTATTATTGATTGAAAAAAATGAGATTTCCTTACATTTCGACCTCAGAATATATTTCAAAGTGAATACATAATGGTTCTAAGAAACAAACGAAAAATGTTTGAATCAATCGTTTATTAAATGATTGTTAAGTTGTTATTGTTCAGATTAATTTAATTTGCACAACCTAATATAGTTTATACAGTGGAATTATAGAGAGAAAATATATCCAGGGGGCAATTACTAATTATTAGTTGAAGAGAAACAGACAGCAGTATGGTGAAAGCTTACTCATAATACTAACTTCCCTTTGTATTTTTTTTGAAGATTTCAATTCCGATATTTAACGTACAGAAAGTAACAAATCTTACAGTGTAAACAAAGTAGAATTGAACAGACGTCTTTCTGGGCAAGACTCCAAGTAATTTTATATAGATACTTTATTAACTTTGTTTTTAAGATTTAAGAATGATAAGAATAGATCTAACAGGTTGGAATATCTAAAATTAAATTGTATGATTCACTATACTATGATTTACGCTTTTTCTAAGTTCATTCATGAAAGTTTGAAGAGTCAGTGGCCTTGTTTTGTAGCCTTGTGATCTTGAATGTTTAGAAGAAGCGTGTTTGATTCGTTTTTGCACACTTGTGAATTTTCTGAAGATAAACTTTTCCAGATGTTAAATTGAACCAGTTCTTTTGAATAGCAGGTCTAAGGTCATGTACAACATGTATAGTTTCTCTCTCGATATCTTCTGCTATTTAGTTTTTTTCCAACTAAGCAATTATTCCACCTAGATTATCAGAGATATGTGAATCCGTTTTTGTTTTTTTTTTTGAAATATTAATATAATGTGCGTCAAAAAGAATTTGATCTTCCTGAATAGAATTGCAAAGTAACAAATGTTTATGAAATATTTTAAAAAGTGAATCATACTATTAGAAAATCCCGATGTTTTTAGTTTTTAATTGAAAATTTTTACATAGATTTTCAAAAATTGCAGTTCTATAGAATTACAAAAAACGCCATAATACATAAGCCAACATTTTAAGCTTTCCAAGGTTCCTATGTCATACAAGTGAGAGGTTAAGCTAGCTATAAAACCAGATTTAACCTACCATTTTTCTACATAAGGAAATGTCTGTTCCAAGTTAGGAATATGACAGTTGTTTTCTATTCGTCTGATGTATGAGCCTTTGATTTAGTTATATTATGAGGGACTTTCTGTTTTAAATTTTTGTTTGAGTTCGGTATTTTAATTTATTATTATACTTTTTACTTCTTAATTTTAATATTGGAAAGATATGTGTAGATTTTATCATATGTCTCTATTTTCCGTTGACTCCAAACCAAAGGTCAACCAAATTATTTCATAAAAGGCTTTGTTGAAAATAAAATGGGAATATACCATTTGAAGATCGATTTATAGAAGATAAGAAAAAACATCAGGCAATTTTTTGATTTCACATTTAGATATATGAATGATGTCTTTTAACCCAATGATATCTAATAGTTGAGTATGTTAATCTCATAGAAATTTAGGATACTGCAAACATAAACTGATTGAGGAATCCAAACAAACATCCATGACAATTTTAACTTTTTCTTTTCTTTTTCATCATTATGCTTAAGTAATAACAAATCAACGACTTCAGCAATTTTTGTCATTTAGCAACTCGATTATTTATACATCCTTTGCTCCAAGTTATAATTTTTCACAGATGTGATAATTTCTGACGATGGTCACTTAGGGCTCTAATATCTATCAAAGTGTTAACAATTTCTTTAGCTCTGGATCTATGCCACTTCAGATTTAACTTCCTAGAGGTTATCAATAGCAGTGGTTCGCCACTAACATAATTTATAAATTGTATTTTTAAAATTCTTAATTTATACATTTTGAAGAAAACTAAAGGTTCTTACGCACTTTGTGTTTTAACGTTAATTTTCATAATCTAAAAACGCCATTCGGATGCTAAAATTTTCATTTTGGGGTTCGAATACTTATATTATCCCCTATTTTTTAGATTCTAAAACGTCAATTGATGCATCCAAATTTTGGACAATTTTACCTATTACATACAAGTGAAAGGTTTATCAAGCTTTTAGACCCTGTCACAAATAATTGTAGCCGTCTGTCTGTTAGATAACTTGTGGATGCAATTAATCATTCTATGTGTTTGAGATTTTGATTTTGCCTTTTAATAAAGGACTTTCCGTTTTGAATTTTACGAATAGTTAGGTATTTTTCTTTTGTTCGGTGGTGGTGATACCCGACATACATATTTTGGGATGTATACTCTTTTCGAATCCCTTTCTTTTACTGGTATATAATAATATTTATAGTTTACTATGGTTTCGTGTAACATTTTCCTGGATCTGGAGATTCATTTAACACTCATCAAAAGGTCAAAAAACAATCAAACAATTTATCTGTAAAGAATAATAATTGAACTAGAACGCTTTTTTTTAGGAAAATATATTTTGCTAAAGTTTGCCTTTTTTAAATTGTTTTCTTTGATTTTCTATTTCATTGTTTTGAATACATATCTTTTTCACTTCAGTCTTTCCATAATTTTTGTTTTGTTTACTATGAAACGTGCTATTTGTCCACGAACTGTTGTTCTATCCCTTAGGATTTTTTCAGTACTTGTAAACAATGTCTCTGACCTTGCTGCTTTTAATATCTTAAATGATGAAACAATAGTAAAATATCAACGTCTTTAAGAAATTTTTCAAAAGATTGCTATCAGATAGAAAATTAAGACTTTTTTTGCGTCATAAAATATATTTCGGTCGATAATAGTTGTATCTTCATTAAAAGTACTACGTCTTGAACACTATGGTATTGATTACGATTGGAATTACTTGAGAGAACGATGGCAATGGTCTAGGCCAACATTATTTCAATTATTTCTGAGCATTATATTAGGAAATTGACTTGCATGAAAATGGGAAAAAAAGATATAACATGGTGTGATAATAATGAAATAAAGTCCAATAACATTTAATAATAGAAGTTATGTGTCCAATGAACACTTTGATATTGTGTTGACGAGGGGTAATGTCAAATGTGAGAAATTTAAATAAGCACAGAGAACATACAAAGATAGCATTCGAATATTACAATTGAAAAAAAAAAAACGCAAAACAAAATCCTTGGCCAAACGAAAGACAGATAACACATACAACACTATACAATGGACAATAAAGATTGTACAACCGGGACCCGTGGGCTTTTGGGCAAATAGTTAGGGCAATACAATCTTTTTGAATTAAAGTGTACACATCATGAATCAATGATTAAAGTATGTTTTGCTTCTTGATGCAGTTATGAATGAATAGTTATGCGTATACCACATATTAAATAAAGGCAACAGTAGTATACCGCTGTTCAAACTCATAAATCCATGGACAAAAAACAAAATCGGGGTAACAAACTAAAACTGAGGGAAACGCATAAATATAAAAGGAGAACAACGACACAACACTACAATGTAACTAACACACACAGAAACGGACCAAGCATCAGACAAAATCCCACAAGAATAACAACTATAACATCAAAACCAAATACATGAATTTGGGATAGACAAGTACCGTGACACGTCTTATCGCAATGTCAATTTACACTCAAAAATAAGAGAAAATATACACATATTAACAGTTACATCTTGGGGTAGTAACTTACTACGATATACACAGGTAAGTAAATTCTATATGGCTCGAACAATAATAAATGGTGGGGTTTTTTCAAGAAAAAATGCTTCTTTGTTGGGTACCACATTGATCCAACTTATTTCAAGAACAAATTCACTACGGAAAATGATATAAATATGCTGGATTTATACACCGCGGGACGTGCACCTGACACAAAAAAGTGCTGCAACAGAGTTTGGAGGAAAAACGACCAAATTCTACATACGTTATACGGTCGCCATCACAAAACGGTTGAACTATAAGATGTGCCTGTGTATCAATTCACCAGCGACATGCTTTTGCAGTCTTAGATACCAAGATAGTAATCGCCTTATCTGAAAATTTACCGACTTTGTCCTTTTTCAGACTATGACATGTTGATTGAGTGATGATTCACATGGTATGTGCTACGTGCATAGTAGGAGATGTGTACTTATAAGTGCACCTTGTTTCACATCTTTGGAGTCCATGTGATTTCCTCAGTTTTTTGGTTGTTTTTGCTTTGATTTATCTTGGTAATCGATTAATGATATTTGAATATCGGGAAACTACTGTTGCCTCTAATTTACATTTTAAGACTATGTACCTTCAATATTCCAAAAAACACTTTTAACCTTTTCTCAATGAACGTTTATCTGCAATGATAGTAAAAATGGTTGAATAAATTGTCTCTATTTTAACGTTGTATGGAAACTTATTAAAAAAATTTAAAACAAGATCCCTTATTTTGCGTTAACTAATACTAAAGTGGAAACTTTAGTAACATATATAGATACAGTGACAGTTTACCTAGATATAAGAAATCTAATGAGTGCCAATGGACAACTGTCCATCCAAGTCATTATTTGTAAAAGTAAACCATTATAGATCAAAGTACGGTCTTCAACACTGAACAGCAAGCTATATAAAAGGGCTTGCATATTTCAAATACACTTTTAGATCTTATTGTTAAAAGTTTACCTCTTATCCCACTGTCCCTTAATGGCTATAACGTTTTCTGTTGTGATTGGTTATATCGAATTTAAGACACATTTTTGAATATCTGTGATCATTTTATAAATGGCGTATACCATTTTTGAGGGATCGTAACAAAATTAGTTCACCATATATTAAATAAAATTCAAAAATTGATGATAATACAATCTTATTATTTTTATTTCTTAATTAATCAATCTATAAACTGTGCTATTAAAACTAAATTTAGAATGGCGAAATTCCGATAATCATAACATATAACTGAATATCATTTATAATCAATAATCAATGAGTCATTAGTGTTACGTTCTACAGTTGTTTATAGTATGGACATTGTTCTCTGAATAACCATGTTTATAGCAACTAGAGACTCAGTTTTAGGTGTGATTCTGACACATCGTGACCATACAAATTCTGATAACAAACCTTAGGGATATTGTTGAATGGTTTTAATATGTTTTCGGAAATTTAGCGATCGTGATTATCTCATCCCCATGGCAAATATATTTGTTGTAAATTGACTGGCTAAATGTGTTCCAAAAAACTGTGAAATTTACAAAAAAGTAAAATCACAAAAATACTGAACTCCGAGGAAAATTCAAAATGAAAAATCCCTAATCAAATGGCAAAATCTATAGATAAAACACACCAAATAAATGGACAACAACTGTCATATTCCTGACTAGGTACAGTCATTTTCTTATGTAGAAAATGGTGGATTTAACCTGGTTACATAGCGCTAAACCTCTCGTTTGAATGACAGTCGCATCTCATTCCATTAAATTGTCAACGATGCGTGATCAAAAGAGACATAATAGGTAAAATTGTTAAAATAGTGGTTCAACTGGGACACAGTGCAACATTTTCATGCAAAGCTCTGATTCCTTGGTCGATTTTTGCTTAACTTTTTTGTTAATTTTTGTTTATAAGCTCTATATTTTTTAATGAGCTTTGTATTTTAAAATTATTTTTTTTCAAGCTTCACTTAACACACATTTATTGTAGAATTATGCATCTGGTGCAGATCATTGGCAACATCAATGCTGATCATCAACAGAGATTAGTGAAGAAAACAACACAAACAAATTATTAATTAAAAACTAATTTTAGATTGAACACATAATTTTGATATGAATTATTTGCCTCTTTTAGTTTATATTTTAGTATTCATTCGAACGTTTTGTCTTCGTATCAAAGAATTTTAATACTCAAAAGCTCACATTTGTCCTTATTGTTAAAGAAAAACCTAAAACGATAAGAAAAAACACTCTTTATTTCGGATTAATTGTGAAATGTAAAATCACAAAAATACTGAGGAAAATTCAAAAAGGAAAGGTCCCTAATTAAAAAAATCAAATGACAAAATCAAAAGCTTAAATACATCAAACGAATGGATAACAACTGTCATATTCTTGGTACAGCCACGTCATAAATGTATCAAAGAAACATAAAAGGGCATATACACAAAGCACATTATCAAAAATGAAAGACAAGAATACAAAAAAGTTTTATAATATCACACTAAAGGTATGTATAAGAACAGATACACGTCAAATGTATCAAAGAAACACCGAAATGCACATAGAAAAAGCACATTAACAAAAATGAACGAAAAGAATACGAAAAGTATCATAGAAAAATAACACAATGACGGGATGTATAAGTATTGAGCCACATCAAATGACAGGTTCCATTTACAAACTATTTTATATTTGTATCAACATTTGAATAAAATTTAAGCTAATCTTACGTTACAGAAAACTATAAATAGAAATATTTGGCACCTACTGAAGGATATAAAATAATTACATATCGAAATCCAGGATTTTTTTGAATATTTTCCTAAAAGGCAAAGTAAAACCTAGATATTAGACATTTATGCATTTATGTCTAATATCTAGGTTTTGCTTTGCCTTTTAATTTTTCTACGTGCACAGGTTTGTCTGTATTAAGAGTAAATCTTGTGGTTAAAAATACAAATGTTTGTCAATACGTATATCTTATGATAAATCTTAAATATTTATAACACGCAGGTTGATCAATTACAATAAAATATGCCAATGATAAAAAATATATGTAAATATGATTTTTTTTTCTTTCCTTTTTTTAATATCAAATGGATTGGTACAAAAGATGGATTTCTAATTAAAAATGGTGAAACAACACAAGCACCCGAAATTATAACTCCATACTTTTAACTGATTCATGACTGTCCTTAGTGATATATGCATAATATTATGTGTACCCAGTATATGATTAAATCACACATTTTAGATAAAGTGTTATCATTTTCTAAAAATAAATCTTATTATGACTTTTTTGTATTGTCATATCTTTGTCATATTTAGAATTTCAGTGTGGAACAATTCTCGACATAGCCAGTCAAGTGATGCTGGATGACGATTTCAATAATCATACTAATATGTAACTCATCAATATATTTTTTTTATTAATCATTTATTACTATTTTGACTAGATGTTTTTCTTACTAACTATGTACTTTTTTTGCAGCAGGTTTTTAATTCATTTATTTTGGATTTCATTTTTATTGAAATTTTCTCCCCTTCCAAAATAACAGGTGAACCAAAGGTTGACCCTTGTATTTTATCAACCATGAAAATATTTATAATAAGTAAGAGTAAGTCGATTAATCTCACACTTTCATAAATGATATATTGATCAAACTATCTTGTTAAAGGAGTATTAATTCAATATTTTAAAAAAAGAACTGTATTTAGCATTGATCGTAAGAAAATACAAAAAAGTGATACACCTAGAATTTGTCAATTTCTAAAATGTACTTGTTTGTTGCTACTAGAAATAGATCAACAAACAAGTAAACAAACACTGCAACAGAGCGATGATTTATAAGAGGAATTCCAGAATCTGAATGAGTTGTCATCTAATTATCGATGTAAAAAAATACTGTTCACTGTATCATTATGTCTTCTTCTATTTAATTAAATCTATACTTAAACAGAATAGTTTCTTAATTGTTTTCAATAGTAAGCTCCATACTAGTATAAGATGTGTAAAATATGTGTCGGAAAGGAACAAAATTAGATCACATTGTTATAAACGGATGCACACACATTAACAGACCCTTATAGAAAACGACATACATCCACAAATCATAACATATATAACATAAATACTCATGGTAGTCTGTCAAACATCAATTTCAAATGTTCAAGTCAAGGTTTCAAAGATAAATAATATGAAGAGAGATGGTTGCGCCTGTCCTAAGTTAGGATCCCTGGCCTTTGTTACTCTTTGATGATTTTTTTGTTTTAGTTTAATTAAATGTTTTGGATTTTAGTATCAGGTCCATTTCCAGGGAACTTGTTCACATTTTTGTTTCGGGACCAACTAGAGACCCTACCGGGTGCGGGATATTTTGCTGTGTTGAAGACACATTTGCGGACTTCGGCAGTTTTTTTTTTTTTTTTTTGCTGTTGGTTGGTGTTGTTGTCTCTTTGATACATTCCTGTTCCTGATTTCCATTCTCAATTTTACATTTATATTTGCAATAAAAAAAAATCAATTACCCTGCTTCTGAAATGTCTTTAACCCTTACGTGTCCCTTCAGTTAAAAAGTTTATCATATGCTTTAGTCTAAAATAAATGTTTGTTAAATTAAAAAATAAATTAAGTTAAGTTTGAAGCCATCGAGTTCTGAATCATTACATAAAAGGCAAAATTGGAAAATTGAACAATGCATCCATACAATGTGTTCCAGTATCGAAGAGAATTAACAACTGATAGTTTACTTTTCTATATTCCATCTAGTCTTTGCGTACTGTGATAGGAAGGATTTTATTGCAATCTTATTGCCTATTATTGAAGTTTTTATTGAATGGTTATCCTTTTAATGAATTCCTATAAGAATTTATAGTGTGATGTGTGTTTTTATGGGGATTCTTTAAGGTTTTACGACAATCATCGAGAAGGTGGTTGTTTAACAGACTATTCAAAAAAGATGCAAAGGAGATGTCAAAGTGACAAGAAAATTCAAGAAACCGGATACAACCAACACCGTTGACAGAATGGAAGAAAGACGATCAATGGTCTACAAAATGCTACAAGGAAGACTAAAAAATATATAAAATGACCCCACCCCCGACTCCCAAAAAAGAAAAAAAGAAAAAGAAAGGAGGACGAACATTAGGGATTCGGATAGACAAACAATTTTCCACAAGTCGTCAACTTGCTCCTGTCAAGTATAAATCTCAGGAGTAGCCGCAGTTTTGTCTAACACGAAAAAGAAAGGGGAAGGGAGTGTAACTGTCACGAAAAGAACACATTCATTGAAGATAACGACATGTTTTACACGAAACAACAAACTGAAAAGATACAGTATCCTGATTTCAGCTAATATTACGAAGAATGCTTAAAACCTCAAAACTTTCATTTTGATTTATGACGTTTGAACAGCGGTATACAACTGTTGCCTTTATGAAATATACATATGGAACTTAACAATGTAGTCAATTTCAAAAGTATTGGTTGCTCTGTATGATCTTTTTATGTCCTAAAACTTTGAATAAATTTGGACATCGTCAAAACTTAAAATATTGCCATGATTTCGAATATTGTCATTTCTTTAAAATATCAAAAAATTTCCCGTAGCAAAACATCGAACTGAAAAATAATAATCTCCATGTATAGTAACTTAAAAAATATGAATGCTTAATAAAGATTTAAAGTTTAGATTAATGTGTAACTTATTCATAACCTTTTTTATTAATCATAGTAACCAGTAACTTCTCTGACTAATATGTATGTTGCTTTCTTGTGGTTTTTTATTCTTGGAAAAAACACGTGTATTGGTAATCTCATTTCAATTAATATTCTTTAATATCACAATAATTGGAGAAATGAACTGGTGACCCCTGTATATGATCAACCCGCAAAACAGTTCAAACAATTCGATTAAACTTGGGGGTTTTTTTCAGTGAAAATAATGATCGAATTATTAAATATTTTATAACATAAAAGGTATATCAGCGGGGAATTGTCATTTGCACAAAATTCTTAAATGCTAGGTTTATAACTTAGGAAACCAGAAACGCGTTTCATCCAGATGAAGTGTATTTTGTCTGCTACGAACAGAAAATTCATAGAAGATACTAGGTTCCGTCTATATCAAGTGCATTTTGTCTGTTACTTTAAGAAAATAAAGCTCAAAATATAAGTACTCATAAACTTCAACAAAGTGATGATTCAATAGAATAAGAGGATTTCCAAAATATATCGTGATATATTCATCTGAATATCGATGTTGAAAACAGTTTTTAGAATAATTTACAGAATTACAACTTTTTGCCAGATTTTACGAAATCTACCAAGCAGTTTCTGTTCCATAGTGACACCATTCATTCTGCTAATATCGAGTAGAAATTATGTAATAAGTTTAAGTAAGTTGATTTTTATCAGAAAGTCACGGGATAGTAGATACATATATACTCATAGTCATCTATCACACATGCATTCCATAATTTTCAAGTCATGGTGACGGCGGTTAATAGTTGATATCTTTACAGCACAAATAAAAACCTATCTTTAGAAACATGGACTTACATCAGCAATAACACTGCTTCTTCATATATAGTCCTTACTTGTCCCTTAAAAAATGTTTCTGTAATATTGTAAAATGAAAGAAACCTAACGTATCGTATCATTTAAGGTAAGAAGATGCAAAGGAGACAAATTAAACCTTATAAACTGAAGACACATTGAATACGAAAAAAATGAATAGTTCACATAACACTACAAGGTCACCTAAAAATAAGCAATACGACCCCTTTCCACCTAAAATAAACGAGGACAAACTCAGGTACTCCGGAAAGATAAAATAAATCCTCTACGCATACTGTTACGTCCTGCTCGTGACAAGATAAATGTCTGTAATAAGTCGCATTCTAGTAATGTCATAAAGAATGAAAGGTAATTTGTAATGTGATTAAAACGGGTAAAAACATGTATTTATATCATATTGAGCTTTTTCGATTGTTTTTTTTTTTACACAATAAACCGTGTGGAACCATACTTTTGGGCTTTTTGTGCTCTATGGTCGGGTCGTTGTCTCTTTGACACATTCCCAATCTCCAATATCAATTTAACTAAATGAAACGAAAAAAATATAATATGTTGAGTATCTGCTTTATATTTCAAATATTTTTTTTCTTTTTTCCATTACTACATTTTGTATGTGTCTGTCCGAATTCGGGAGCTTCCATATAGTAGTTTTCGTTTTTTTTTTCTCGTTTTGATTGGTACACTTCTTCAAAATATTTTGGCCTTATAAAGCTGGCTATACGGTGTGGTTTTGGTAATTAATGAGCCATTCGGTTACCTATAGTTACTTTCACTTACATCAGTTGGACATTGCTTATTAGTTGTCTTATTGACAATAGTACAACATCTTCTTATTTTGTTTTTTATATTTGTTCAAATGGTTAGAATTTATTCAATATTGAAATTTCAAGTCATAATAAAAGAAAGGATGAAGATTTGTTGACAAAAGTACAATCACAAAAATAATGAACTCCGAGGAAAATTCAAACGGAAAGTCCCTAATCAAATGGCAAAATTAAAAGCTGAAACACATCAAACAAATGGATAACAACTGTCATATTCCTGACTTGTTACAGGCATTTTCTTATGTGGAAAATTGTGGATTGAACCTCGTTCTATAGCTAGCTGAACTTGTCACTTGTATGACAGTCACATCAAATTCCATCTTCTCATTACTTCTATAGTCCTTTCGGAATACAAAGAGGCATTTAATTTCAAACTTATTATCTTTTATTGCATATTTTATTGACTGGTTATTTGATAAATCAATTTCTACAAGAAATTAATTGTGTATGTGGTGTGATGATTTTCTGAGAGCTTAACGATAAGCCCCAAGTAACTGTGTATTAAACAATTACAAAAGAAGCAGTATAAAATGGAGACAAAAAACGAAAAGTTAAAATCAGTCACAAAATATCACAAGGAAACGAAAGATTGGTAAACACGAATCCAAACACAAATTAAAGTACGCAGAGGGATAAGCAATTCCATTTCCTTGGTTACATCTTTCGTTTTGCTCCTTAAAAGTGAAAATATTTGAGGTTTCAACAATGAAGAAAGAGCACAGGAATGATGTGTACGGCTACCACAAAAAACCCCACTAATGTTCAAGATATAAATGAAGTTTTACGGTAAACTTTAGAATAACAATAGGAATAAAAATTATCAATCATAAAGTTAGGGTATGTTTATGTACAGGTAGTTTTGTGAACTCTGCTTTAAAACTCACTGGACAAAATTGGACATTAATAGATTAAATTTATTGACAAAGGTTTTATATTTTGGTAAACGTCTCCTAAACATGAATAATTATTGTGAGATTCTATATCTTCATATATTTTAAAAATCAAGAAAATTCGCCTATAAAATAAACGAGTGTGTCAAGAATTCTCAGGATAGTTATTCAACGTATCCATAAAAGTTTCTCACTGAACTAACTAATAATGTAACTCATCAATGTAATTTTTCATTTCTTAATCATTTCTTATTAATTTTACCAGTACTTTTTCTGACTAATTGTGGCTTTTATAACTCTTAGTCAAACACGTTTATCGTTAATTTCTCTTTTGTTAAACTATTTTATAAATATAAAAAAAAATGGGAGAAACCAACAAGAGAACACTGTATTTTATCAAAAATCGAAAAGTTAAAAATTGTTTATTCAGCTTACACTTTTCTGATTCATGTTAAAATTTTGATCAAATCATTAAAACGCAGTTTGAAACTAAAGAATTCACATCTTTATACTTGATCACTAGCAATTATAGAAAGAAAATACGAAAATGGGATACAGCGAGGATTTTTCAATTACTAATGTTATCTTGTTTGTTTCTGTTGGAAATAAACAAACAATCAAGTACACATACACTCATACATAGTGGTGATTTAATGAAATAAGGGAAATTCCAGAATCTCAATGAATTATATCTTAATTGTCATCTAAATATCGACGTGAAAATGTGTTTTAGAAGTACTTACTGTATCACAATTTCTTTAATCTATACTTAAAAGAGAGGCGAAAGATACCAAATGGACATTCAATTTTTTAATATGTGTTTTCAGTTAATCGTCACTTTTATTGATATTGTACCATATGTGGAAAGTTAATATTTGACAATAAAATTTAAGATAGCCAGGCACTTATATATCATCGTATCTATTTTTGACATTTTTACCCATGATGTCTTTTTGTTTTGATCACACATCGTCAATATAATGCTAATGTCGTACAATAGAGAGGTTTAGCTATCTATAACATCTACTCAAGAAAATGTTGTACCTAGTCATGAAAATAACACTTATTATCTATTCGTTTGATGTGTTTGAGCTTTTGATTTGCCATATGGTTATGTACTTTCCGTTTTGAATATTCCTCGGAGTTCAGTATTTGTACTTTTGATCCTAATAAAAAAAAAGCTCAACAACACTAAAAATCGAATGAACCCGAGTGCCCCGAAACAATTAATGTTAAACTAGATTCACCAATCATATAATTCAGGTAGTTGCTATGGATTCACTAATTCTCGTGGGTACCAATTTTCGTGGTATAAGGAAAACTTGCATATTTGTTGATATTTAGTTTCGTGGTTTTGACTAAGTCTGCATGCATACCTTTGAACGATTTGTAATTTGTTGAACATTTAAATTCGTTGTTCCTCTGTACTCACGAAATTCACGAAAATTTGTATCCAACGAATATCAATGAACCCACAGTAGTTGTAAGTATTGGCAAGTCGTGATGTATCAGTGATTAGTCATTATTTACTATTGCTAAGTCATGATTTGTAATTTGTGAGACATGCTTTATAATTGATAAATCTTTATTTATATTTGATGAATCATGAGTCATAAATGATGAGGCATGATTCATAATTGATTAATCATGATTCATAATTGATTAATCATGATTCATAATTGATTAATCGTGATTCATAATTGATGAATCATGATTCATAATTGATGAATCGTGATTCATAATTGATGAATCATGATGCATAATTAATGAGTCAAGATTCATAATTGATGAGCCATGATTTATCAGTGATGAGTCATTATATATCAGTGATGAGTCATTATATTTCAATGATGAGTCATTATATATCAGTGATGAGTCGTGATTTATTAGTGATGAATCATGATTTATTAGTGAAGAGTCATGATTTTTCAGGGAGTGATAGGATAGTCAGTATATGCTTAATAATGGTCGTAAATGACATAGATATTCTAGAGCAATGAAGTTATGATCCCAAAGGTATTTGTTTTTAAGATTTTTTTGTATCATTACAATAACAACCAATAACCTATCTATCTTCAGTAGCTCAAATCAACATATCTGCACGTATCTACTCTACCCTTATCTGTCCCTGAAGTTGATACGATAAAAATAAACCTGATATTTTTTTTTCTAAATAGGGTAACTTATTTGATGCAGAAACCTTTAATAAAAAATAATGAAATTTGCAATCCATCTGTGGACAGTATGAAACAATGATTTAGAGGATCAACAACGAATGAATTTACACCGTTTTCATTTCTTCTAAGTCTTTGTTGAATATTAAAAGAGGCCTTTTATTGCAATCGTATGACATTTTATTGTAGCTTTTATTGAATGGTTATGTTTTTAATCAATTTATACAAGAATCTTATTATGTGGTGTGAGTTATTATTGTGTTTGTGTATGGTTTTAAAGCAATCATCAAGGAACATGCTAAATCTTGTTCCTCGTATTATTTAAGGTAAGAAGATGCAAAGGAAACAAATTAAACCTTATGAACTTAAGACACCAAAAATACAAAAAATAAAGAATAGTTCACATAACACTTCAAGGTCACCTTTAAAATAAGCAATACGACCCCCTTCCACCTAAAACAAACGAGGACAAGCTCAGGTACTCCGGTAAGAGAAAATCAGTTCTACTCCTCTACGTAAACTGTTACGTCCTGCTCGTGACAAGATAAATGTCAGTAATAAGTCGCATTCTAGTAATGTCATAACCAATAAAAGGTAATTTGGAATGTGTTGAAAACGAGGAGAAAATATGTATTGATATTATCTTGAGATCTTTAAATTTTTAAATAACTACAATAAACCGTTTGGAACCATATTGTTGGTCGTTTTCGTGCTCTATGGTCGGATCGCTGTCTCTCTGACACATGCCTAATTCCCATTATCAATTTAACTAAATGCAACGAATATTTGGAAAAACAATATAGTATGTTAAATACATGCTATATATTTCAAATCTGATGAACAAGCAGCCATACAGTCTAATACAAATGCATTTTTAGATGATTATTGAAACCTTTTCAGTTTTATCAACAAAGAATTTAATAATTTTGGTTTACATATTATGTATTTCCATTTAAACTGCATTTTTTTTATATACTCACAGTATATTACTACACATCCTATATCATGAATAAGAAAGTAACTAGAATATATGACGTTAAATGTTTATATACAACTACATTGTTAAATAAAATATGGCATGATCTGTAACTAAGTAGAATGAAATTCATAACAGTGTAGCTATGGCCATTCATTGACTGGGGAAAATTAGGTGAACGTTCGTCTGTAATGCCCACTGCTCACGACGTACTTATCATAGAAATTTAAACTGTGAGGTCACCAAAGGTTCTAAACGCCTTAATAAAATAATTAAAAATACTATCTCAGGAATAACCTTTGTAATTTGAAAATAAATAAAAATGGCCTTCAACACGGAGTCTTGGCTCACACCGAACAGCAAGCTATAAAGGTTGAATACTTAATATTCTTTACTTGATTTTTTGTTATGGTTTGACCATCAATTTTCCTAATATGATATCGCACGTTCTTTCAGATTATTTTTTTTACTTAATTGGCTTTAAAAGTTACAATGCATGATGTCGTCTGTTTATGTAGTTCATATGTGTTTTTCGTTTCTCGTTGGTTTTCCCGTTTGAATGGTTTTACACTAGTAACTTTGGGGCCCTGTATAACTTGCTGTTCGGTGTGAGCCAAGGCTCCGTGTTGCAGGTCGTACTTTGACCTATAATGGTTTACTTTTATGAACTATTACTTGGGAGGAGAGTTGTCTCATTTGCACTCATACCACATCTTCCTATATCTATCTATATCTATACATTTTTTTTCGACAAAAGAATACATCACAAGAATATAAGTTTTGTAAGAAACGTGAGAAATTGTGTTGGACTTGAAGATAAGGCAAAGTGACAAATATCTGAAAGAATGAATCGTTTTATGGTATTAAACAAAGAAATCAAATGATTTTTTAATTATCCAGAACTCTTCACAAACAGAACCCACATGTATACGCATTGAATAAATAGTAGGCTTCTTAAATGATCACACCGTAGAAGTAGTTGTGCTCTTAATCAATGAGATATTTTGTTAATGAACCCCATCAACTTAATAGTTTTTTTTACAATGGATAAACCTATTTTTTTATTATTATTAAATACTATCATCTCTGAACATTATTATTCTTATAAATGACACGGTTGTATGTGATGATTATAATTAATATTTAAAACAAATTCCTTTCAAGCTTTGTAAAAAGAAAGTTTCATTTTATGTATCGGAATGTGTAACAAGTGAATATTTCAATCCCCACTGGAAGGCCTCTGACAGACTGGGTGAGCATAAAATAATAGCCGTTGACAAACAAGTTACAACCTACAAACGTTTTACTGTCGACCACACTGTTATGCAATTAATTCTAATCATTGAAAATTAGTTAATAAGAAATGAAAAAAATATATTTCAGTCACTTTTATAGAATTCGATTTATGCATGATAAATTATTCAAACTCATTAAGAATAATATGTGTCATTTTTTCGTAATGGAAAGTACATAAAATGACATGAAAAGATGGGGGCGTCGACGTAATTTAGTCTTGATTTCTTATGAAAATTACATTAGTAAATATAGTAAAAAAAATGAATATCAAGACAATATCAGAATTAAAGCAATGGTTTATTGCATGATATGGAATTTGGTACCTGTACCCGAGAAAATTGTATCATTCATGTTATTCCTATCACGATTTAAATGCGATGTCACCTATCAAGAATACTGGAAAACACATATCAACCAACATAAACTGATAACCTACAAACAATAAAATTCGATCAAAAAGTGAATGAGAAAGATTTAATCAAAACACGACATGTATCTAATTTAGTATTAGTGGGTCGTTTTTCTACTAACTGTAACAAATACCCTCTATCACTGCTATCAGAGATAGCAGTATACTATAAATGTTATATAATTCTGGGAATTCTAAGTAGTGTGTTTTTTTGTTTTTTTTAACTTTGCGGTTTCTAGAACCAGAATTATTTAAGAGATATGATTGTCAAATAGTCGGCTTCTGATATGATAACTTGACATTTACTCTTAAGTTGATGATGTAACTGTCTGCAGTCAGTTTTCTGGGTTATGTTTTATTCTCTAATTTCATCAGTATGGTCGAGGTTTCTTCTTGATTTTTTCTTCCAAATTGTATTTTCAGATTATTTGTTTCTCAATAAAAACGATCCCTTGCAGTTTAAGGACGATTTCATTTCAAATTGATCGATATATATTGTGATTCACTAAATATGATAGCTTCGTGATTTAAAAATAATACCAACATTAATAATATTGCAAATTCAAAACCACATCCTTTTACTTTCACGCACACGCAATCCTGGGTACATGTAACAATTGTATATCATTAGTCAATGTAATGTTAAAAATTACAAAAGAACATTATCAGGTTAAACATGGTTAGACATTTACAAAATGAATGATAATTGTTGTATGTAAACCAACAAAGTATTTTGTAAGAAATATATTTAGTTTCGTCATTATTAAAGTAGCATCCACCTTCCTACTGAATGATTTGATCAACCAAAAATAATAATCAGACATTTTTTTTTCAATCCAAGCAAGAAAGTTTGGTATTAAATTCTAGATACTAATATGAAAATAAAGAGAGTTAGCGATATATGTCTTATCTCCTCATTTTCCAAAAAATGGGATAATAGATTTAATCAGATATAAACACTCCCTCCCCATGCACATATTTAAATGATGACCTTTTTGTTTTCATCTTAATACCTATATAATTATGAAATCATTTTCATAAAAGAGGGGCTAAAGATACAAGAGGGACAGTCAAACTCATAGATCGAAAGCAAACTGACAACGCCATGCATGTCTAAAAATGAAAAAGACAAACAATAGTACACATAACACAACATAGAAAAAGTAACAGGAACCCTACCAAAAACAGGTTTCATAACACCGTGGACAAAACCATTATTACTGACTCTTAAATGTGAAATTGAGACGTATTTGTAAAACTTACATCAGTTGTTGTTAAGAGTGGTCAATATTTTTGGTGACTGGTGGACTATATCTGTATTACACTAAGTTAACTTATTTGGAATGGACTATACAAAAACAAATGTCAACATATCAATTTATTATCAACAACAACAATTTCAAACAGACTTTTTTATTACAATTTAATTAACAGCATTCACCATAACAAATGTGATATTTGCTCAAAAACTTCTTGGTGATGAGGTAAGATAAATTTGTAATCACTCCAACCTTCTACAGTTTACCAACAAATGCAGGTGCCATGATCATTTATGCTAAATCCAGGATATTTTGACATGAAAAAAAAAACATATTCAGCTGCTACAGTGTTATTTCATTTGACCTTGAAATAAATGATTAGTTATATAATAAATGAATATTGAACAATAATCTAATGTCAAATCATATCACACATTTCTACTGGTAATATAAAGATTTCAACTTAAACTACATTTACAAGGATGTTTTTCTGATAATATGATGAATCTGTTCTAAAATACAATTTCGCGACCATCTAAATTTTCTTTATATAAAAATTCCTCATTTTTTTTTTGTAATCTTGCTATGTCTTCTTTATCGATTGATGACCTTTGAACATCGGTAAACCATTGTTACCTCAATTTATGAATCAAACCATTAAGTCCGCCATTTCTATTGGTTTTATTATATTCTAACTCTTGCTTCTGGACGGGACTTGAAATCGTGTGACGACCGA
Organism: Mytilus edulis; assembly: GCF_963676685.1. Classification (NCBI taxonomy): domain Eukaryota; kingdom Metazoa; phylum Mollusca; class Bivalvia; order Mytilida; family Mytilidae; genus Mytilus; species Mytilus edulis. The sequence goes on along the minus strand of NC_092346.1, from coordinate 50,980,351 downwards.
TTTATGTATATTACGAAACATTTACTTTTCTTAGCTCCAGGGACTTCGGTTATAAAAAAAAGTACTTGGAGTACAAAATGTTTGCTCGAACCTCCAAATTCAGATTAGGTTCAAGTTCAAGTATGATAATTGAGCTCGAAATGTTATGACTGCAAGGTCACAATCCATTTGGAGCTCAGACTATTTGTTTGTTTTCCCTTTCATGAGTATTTATTTATTTCCCTTGACTTTGACTTTGAGATATTACCTGAAAATCGATGTACTACTTTAATGTTACCAAAGTCTTAAACTCGTTTCGGCGGATCGATGCGAATGTTATATGCAATATCATTTATATCTTGAAATCATAATAGAATTCTTTATAAATTAAATATCTACATCTGTTTCATCCTAATTATTATTCTTAAAAAGTGAAACTTTATTACATTAATAATCCATTGCATTAATGTTTACAGAAATGAGTGTACTTTTATATGATTTACCTTGACTGAGATTCTACTGGACTTATCGGGCAGTTCTTCATGTACTTTCTAAAGAAGGGCATCTCGAAATAGGTATGCAAAATGCAATGCCTCGTTTATGGAGGGTTCCATTCTCCATTTATGTTAAAACATCTTTAAACAACGTTCGAGTGGTCAAAAATGAGAAGTTACAAATGAAATGCAGAATAAAAAACATATATTCTGCCCTATTCAGCATAACCGATTTTTTTTTGTGGCAGTCGAAATTCCTGCATTAGTTTAATTCGACCAATTTTGAAGAATCTACCTATAAAGTTATTCTTAATTGTTTTGTTCATAGGGATGCATTAAAAAAATCCATTTTATTCCTTAGAAAAATGTGCAATATGGAATACAAAATGCAAAATTGAATGTGGTTTCATATCAAATCAATGTTTAACGGCTGCATGGAATGCCGGTTAAATTACTATTATATACTGGCATAATAAATAAAGTACATTCAGCATTGTATGGATCGAATTACATATCTATTCTTCAGCCACAACAGTTCTACAATGATGCTTTTTTACGCAGAGAAAATTGAATTCTAATCGATATCGTATGATTCATTGGTTCTGAGCTATGATCAAATATCAAATTGTGTAGTACTTTGATTCTGTTCTGTTGTAGCCTTTCCATCTGTTTTATTTGACGCGACTACAGATATAGAATACAGATTAGTTTTATAAAAACAAAATTGATTTAACTATCTTGAGGGAAGACCTTTAGTTTGTGTTTGATATAAGATGCCGATAGCTGCAAAACAACTTGGTTAAAGATCTATGTCTTGTATGCAACAAAATCGTTCAAATTCAGAAAAGGTGCAATGTTCTTTCATTGCAGTAAAAGTAATTATTTCAAATACAGATATGCCACTACACTCACTCATATATTTTCACACAATCAGTCACATAGGACATATGTCAATGGACAAACCAAACAATAACTTGAAATTTGATAATAAAAATAAAACCAGAACTTATCTTCCCATTTTAAAAAAGGTTTCTTCGATTAATGTCAATGGTGCCAAATATATGTCTATTTCTGTATATCAAATACCTTCTTTATACTTATTTTTATTTGAATGAATCTACACAAGACTCATCAGTGACGCTCAGATTAAAATGGTTATAATGCCACACAAGTACAAAGTTGAAGAGCATCGAGGACCCAAAATTCAAAAAGTTGTGCCAAATACGGCTAAGGTAATCCATTCCTGGGATAAGAAAATCCTTATTTTTTCGAAAAAGTCAAAGTTTTGTAACCGGAAATTTATTAAATAAAGACTATATAAATGATATTCATGTCAATACCGAAGTGCTGATTACTGGGCTGGTGATACCCTCGGGGACGAAACGTCCACCAGCAGTGGCATCGACCCAATGGTGTAATTAGTTTTCAAATGTACCAGGATTATAATTTAGTACGAAAACCTTCTTCCAGAATCGAGATCAATAGTTTAGGATGGAATTTGTTTTAATGCTTGAGAGATTCAGAATCAAGAAAAGGGTCTTACAGAACAGGCAAAATGAAAATGACCAACATATTAATACTTCTTAACCCTATTATCCGACTTGTTACTCCGTTATCTCGTAAGCAGTGTACACTGGACATGATTAGTATGGTACATTAATTGTATGGTGATATTTAACGTTGGTAATATATAGATGATTTGGTTTTTCATGTGTCTAAATGAAATGTGTACATATTAAATAACCTTACAGTTATTGAACGGTGTATCTTACTTATGAATGATCCTCTGTTAATTTCAAGGCTTTAAAATCTGTCCTTTTCCAGGTAAATAAAATATTGATTGTTTCTATTCTCGTCAAACAGTTTTGTTTCGATGTTTTGTCTTATGAAGTACGCTGACAAAACGAGTGTAAATTATACTTAATTAAAATCCTGTTCTTTTGTTTCTGCACCTATTGCTAGACGCTTGACCCCAAAAGAAAGGAATTGCTAACATCTCTAGGAACGCATCTCTAGGAACGTGTCTGACGTATTAAATTATGATCCTGGTACCTTTGATAACTATTCACAAGACTGGGTCGATGCCACTCCTGGTGGACATTTCGTCCCCGAGGTATAACCAGCCCAGTAGTCGTCAACACTTCGGTGATGAATATCAATTATATGGTCCTTTTTATAAATTTCCTGTTACAAAACTTTATTTTTTTTCGAAAAACTAAGGATTTTCTTATCCCAGGAATGCATTACCTTAGCCGTATTTGGTATATTTTTTTGGAATTTCGGGTCCTCAATGCTCTTCAACTTTGTACTTGTTTGGCTTTATAACTATTTTGATCTGAGTGTCACCGATGAGTCTTATGTAGACGAACCGCGCGTCTGGCGTATTATATTATGATCCTGGTACCTTTGATAACTATTTACACCACTGGCGATGCCACTGCTGGTGGACGTTTCGTCCCCGAGGGTATCACCAGCCCAGTAGTTGGCAATTCGGTGTTGACATGAATATAAATAATATGGTCCTTTTTATAAATTTCCTGTTACAAAACTTTGATTATTTTTCGAAAAACTAAGGATTTTCTTATCGCAGGAATAGATTACCTTAACCGTATTTGGCACAATTTTTTCAAATTTTGGGTCCTAAATGGTCTTCAACTTTGTACTTGTTTGGCTTTATAACTATTTTGATCTTGGCGTCACTGTTTAGTCTTATGTAGACGGAACGCGCGTCTGGCGTTTTAAAGTATGGTCCTGGTACCTTTGATAACTATTTACTCTTGTCGAGTTCTTAACAACAATGTTTTTAATATCAATAAGTTCACAATGTTCTTTAAAATTGTTTTATAGAAAAAAAACGGTGGTTTCGAAAATTTTTATTGGTTTTAAACATTGAAGTACCAAAGTTAGTCTGATGATTACCTAAACGTTCTTTACTGATGAAGCGTCATTGATTTACGGTAGATTCATGGTATATCGCCATCTTGGATTGTACAATCACAGTACAAAATCGGTCTAGTTATTTGCCTAAATCTGCAAATTTGGAGACATATTTGCAATTAAATGGTTAGACTGTTTTTTTCTATATTAAGAAAACTTGTTAATTACTTGTATTGTACAAAATATTTTAACAAATATCAATTTTTTTTGGTTTTAAAATCATTTTTTTCAAATGAGCCATTTAAGTGGAGATAACTCTTTTAGAACAAAATTTATACTGGGCTAACAGGGAATTTTTTTATTTTTACTTGTAGCAAGAAAACAAGTTCGGTGACACCATGTTTTCTTTTTATTTTCTTAAAACATATTATGAAACCTATCTTCTCACAATTTATTTCAAAATTCTATCTCATAGAATTTTTTCTATGCACACTAATGTGTTCTTTCATGAACAAACTAACCAAATTTAGTCAATTTTCAACGACTTATAGCTTGAAAAATAGCACGGTTACCCATACTTTTTATTAAATTTTTGAAAAGAGCATAGTAAAATCTTCATTTTGGCAAATTATAAAAAAATTCTGTCTCAAAAAATATATACTTATGATCTACCTTAATGAGGAAACATCCTCTTCAATATGAAGTGGACTGAAACAGTATCAAATTAACGAATTAAATGTTTATATTTATTTAATATTTAATTACAAAAGATACATTTCATAACCAATACAAATGGATTTTGTAATTAATAGACGATAAAATTCGAATTACCTTGATTTGCATGCAATGATTTAGTTACTTTATCAATAAACAATGCTAATTATTTATTTGATACCATATGGCCTCTTGCCTTGCTATTTCCTGTATTAAAGTGTAACTACATATGTATTGACATACATTGTAACAAGTATAAGAAAATAATTATAAATATTTGCTGGAAAATATAGGTCACGAATGAAGAACATTTGGGGAATGACGTGTTACAACAAACATTTCTTTATTACTGACCAGCAGCAAGATCGACGGAAATGCCTTCGGACGGATTTATATGCTATATATAGTATAAAGTAAAAGTATGGATAATGAATCGGTTCTTAGTTGCAATAAATCTCCAAAGTTTGTTATAATCTTTAGTAAACCGAAATAGACATTTGTCTTTACAACATTTTTACAATTATTAGAGTAAATATATATGTTAAGGCAAGCGCTAAGAGTATAATGTTTATTAAATAGGCGCTATATAAAAGCTATGAAATAAATAAAATAAATAAAATGGGTACAAAGGTGTAAACGTAACGTTAGTTCATTAGAAAACAAAATATTCTTATGTCTCCTATCTATCGTATTATGATATCATTTGGGTGTTAGCGCCAAAGATAACATGCATTCAATCGTAGAAAATATCACTTTCATAAATTACAACCACATTAACTGTGTTACTTTGTCTGCAAGCGCGTTTCATTCAAACATTATACGGCTACACCTTTGTAGTACACTATAACACTCGCTGCTTTGATTACTGATGTTTACTTGAAATATTTGGTCGGTGTGTGTGCATGTTCGCAGATCGTATACGTTGCTTCTGATTTGCTTGATTCATATTAGTCCTCTAGTTTTTGAGCCTTGACCTTTTACACAATCGGTTCGATATAATTGTTTTTATTTAGACCAAAATTTAAGCCACATCGTTATATATCAATTTCTAATTTCTAAAAAAATGATCTTAAAAAATATTACCAAGGTGAAACAGTCCTCCAAAAAGACCATCATTTTAGATATGTCAATTTGAAGCTTTCCAATAATGAAGTAGGATCGAGTGCTCACAAACATGTTTAACCTCGCCATATATTTTCTTGTGCCTGTCAGGAGCCTGTAGTTGAGTGGTTGTGTATTCATGCTTGTCATACTTGTTTAACGAAAACTGTTCCTAATAGTTGATTGTTCCAATTGATTCACATTTATAATGTCGGGGTCTATTGTATCCGACTATACGTTATCGGTTTTTCTCAATATGAAGGTCCTACGGTAGCCTAAGATTGCCTACATCCACTTTGTTTGAACTCTGGTGGATGGATAGTTGTCTCTATGGGAATCATAAAATATCTCCTAAGTCCTAAAACAAACTTGTCATGCATTCTAATTTCTAGGTTTAACCCACCATTTTATTAAAAAATTGCCTGTACAAAATCAGGAATGTGATAGGTTTTACTTTTTGCGTTGCTTGATAAAGTTTTACTTTGTCAGTTTTTGATGGACTTCTCTTTTTTAATAAACCTTGGAGTACGGTATTTTTGTTGTCCCTATGTTTAGTTACAACTATCGGGTAAGTTCAGCTGCTAGTAGTCTGGATGTTCCCAATATCCTTCAGTTACCAGTCCCTATCATAATTTAAATGATGCCTCTTAATTGTAAATGCCCAGTTATTCAATCATGTAATCTAGACTTGTTTCATCTGTCTATGCACCTATGCAATTTTGTTGCATCTAATATGTTTACATCTTTTTTTTCATCTTTTGGTTTCGAGCGCACATGGTGATGTTTAATACTTTACAACTTTTTGTGCGATTGAAATCTGAAAGTGTAGTTTACATAAGGAAAAAATAAGAGAGGATACCCCGGGACAATAAACAAATTACTTTAATTTATTGATATATCCTTTTTTATATTATTAAAAGGAAGTTTAATTCGACTTCATAACATAAAAAGTCTTCCAAAAATATATTGTGTATTCAGAACAACATTATTTGAAGACTGTTTACTGTTATAACATAGTTGTATATGGCCTTCGATTTCTTTTTACTTTAAGTAAAATAAATTGTTTGTCAGGAAACGATTTTTATGTAATTAGCTTTGTTATAATCTCTGAAGTAGGTAAGTTTATGTTAAAGACAAGCTGCTGCTAAAAAAAAAATAACAAAAATAACGGAATGTCTAGTTCACAAAAAAATATTACAGTATGCAACACTTAACTTTCTCAATGGTTGTTTGATATAAAACGGCAAGTGTGATAATTACGAGAGGTTTCTTTTCAGAGAGTAAAGAGAAGAACATCGAAGAGAATGTCTCACCGCAAGCACTTGTCTCTGAAAAATATACCTATATACCTTAACATTAATCTTCAATCAAATTTCTTAATGAACTCTGTTAAAAACACGTTGAAAACTAAGATAACTTATAGCAGAGCAAGATACATATTAAAAAGTGCAAAAAAGTCATTTACTTTTATCTAATATGGCAACATCAAACGAATCATCAAATGAATCGAAAACAACTGTCATATTCCTGACTTGGAATAGGCATTTCCTTGTGTAGAAAATGGTGGATTAAAACTGGTTGCATAGCCTGTTAAACCTCTCACTTGTATGGTAAGATAATGTTCAAAATATGGAATTGTATTATATATGACCCCTCAAATTGAATCTCCTCTCGATTAACCAGCTCATTTGCGTGTTCAACATTATATGAACTGCATGCATTCTTAACGAATAACACATCACCTCCTTTGTATAAAACTTGAGTTTTAAGGAATCTACAAATAATCATCGCTAAAATCTTTTATCAGAAGATTTTGAATATATCAGCACACGTTGTATACTTTTTATTGAGAGTTTATACTAATATGAGCGACACGATTAGTTTAACATTCGGAGAAAGATCTACTTATTCTGCCGGACCACTTGAGATCACTACTTAGTATAAGGGCTTTGAGTTGCTCAGTATTACATTTTCTATATTTTGTTTAGTATACCGTTGTTTATCTTTTGATTGTTTTCTGATTTTTTAAATGGTATTATAAGTTTGTTTTCTACTTTTGAGTTTGACTGTCCCTTTGGTATCTGTTGTCTCTTTTTACGATGCATGTATCGTTAAACAAGTAGTCCAATCCAGTGATCATCGCTGACTTGCTATAGCATATTATTATATTACGTTTTTGCTCGTTTTTCTCTAATTTTGTCTTCATTTTTGAAAACATTTCATATTGCAGTTCATAGGGGTAAAAAGTACTTTTTCGTTTTGTTTGATATCTATTGAAGTATGAAAATGATGATAGTTAATATAGCGAGACCTAAACATATTAATTTCTCATCCTGTCACCATGACACCAACCTCATCATTATCACATAGAAACAATTCTAAAAAAACAATTATATTTAAATGCTGCTCTGTGAACCTAAATATATATATACAACAATTCTGACTACTTAGTTAGAAAGACAAAGTAATTGAATTGATAGTAACTAAACTCAAGTGTTATACAAAGGAGGTGAGGAGTTATTCGTTAAGTATGCATGTATTTCACATAACGTTGAAAACCCAAGTTAGTTACAGGAGGGGAGGATTAATTAAAGAATTCATATGTAACACAATTCCAGATTTTGAACAATCTCTTAATTTAATAATTCACCCCCAATTTCTGGTTTGGTGCGTATTGCTCAGTCTTTAGATTTATATGTTTTGTTCTGAATACTGCATGTTGTATTTCTTTTGATCATTTCTGGTTCCTAGCGTTGTCAATTTGTCTTTGAATTATGAGCTTGAAAGTTGTTCCTTTTGGTTTCGCCTCCCTTTTGCTAAATCTAAAATCATCCAAAGGATTTCAGGTAAAGTGGTGTACATGTATGAGAGATTTTGAATTGCAAATTTTATTTCAATGATGGCTGTTTATATTTGATGAGTAACATTAATGATACAATAAGTGCATACATTTTTCTATTGGCTACATTGACGTAATTGCCTTTCCTGTCAGGAAATGCAATTTTATTACATTTTTCAATTTATTTGCTTATTTTGCTCTTCCTTTCAAATACATCAATGACAATTTAAATAGCAGTTTGTTAGATCTTAGTTCATTAGTGTATTTTCAAAGTATCTCTTTTCTGAAAATTAGAGGAAAATCTACGTTTCTTTTCATTTTAATGAGTAAAAGATTAAAGATTAAGATTCTATACATTGTTCATTTTTTTCTACAATGTTTCTATGAACCTTGATTGGCCTACATTGTTATTTATGTTTTTCGCATATGCACTCAAACGAATGTTTTAGTTTGCTTTTATGCTGTTATTTTGGGTTTGTTTTTCTTCAAAAAGGCTTATACTTCCGAACTTTTCATTTGAAGTCAGATGAGAAAATTTTACTTACTTTCATGGAAATATAATGTTAATTTCTCCATTGATAGTCGAACGTATTTCGGGAGGGGGGCTTTCTTCTTTATCTTTCATAGCATGGCACCTTCAAGTTGTATATTAAAAACAGTGAACTGATTAATTGATTTATTAAAGGTCGTCTTTCCGTGTAGTACAGCGTTTGGTGTCACAGCAAGGTTGCTACTCCATCAGCAAAGTTGATCCTCGTCATCTTGATAGTATTGGGACATTTAATTGCTTGGGTAAATTTATGCATGTATTTGTGTCCAGTGTACCTAAAATATAAAGTCAACAGTAGTATACCGCTGTTCAAAGGTCATCAATCGATTAAGCAAAAACAAATCTGGATCACAAACCAAAACCGAAGTAAACACATCAACTACAAGATAAAACAACGGAACAACAGAAACAATGCAACAAAACAAACGCCAACATACATATAAATGTTTTAAAAGAATCATTCGTCGGTCATCTTCGACTTGTGATTTTTTTTTTATCGTCTACTAAGTTTCTTCTGTCTCTTTTTTTCTACGCTTCTTTTCTGATAGTATTTACATGAAATGAAACTCCTTAAAATCAGTGTTTATATATGCATGTATGCATTGATTAAACTGTTGTTAATGCCGTTATAACAGTTCATTTTATAAAGAATTATTTAAAATAGTAAATCAAAAAGAAAAGTCACCAGGATAAAACAAAATATGAAACTAATAGGAATAGAATACTGCTGTAGACAAATTGAAAGAAACTTATAAAATTTGACATGAGACACACGTTTTCCTAGATTGAGTGCATTCATTTATAAATTATCAAATACAAACACGATAAACTGGCCGAATAACCAGGATGACGAAAAACTATAAAACTAATAGGAATATATGAAATAGCTGTGGTGCAACAACAAAAAATGTATCAAATATATTGTTTTGCTAATTCTTTCATTTCGATGACTAAGAACTTGTTGCAAGTAATCAATATTCGGACTGCAGAAAAATCATTCCACTTCGTTTGGTCCTATACTAAATATATAAACATTTATAGAACAGAATTGCCATCTGTTGCTTAAGGATAATTCTCACATGTGTCTCACATGATGTCAAGGCCATCATACATTGACTCATAATATTAAGTCCGACATCTGCTATATAATCAAATCGTTGACAATTACATAATATCTACGATTTATGAAGGATTTATGAAGAAAATAAATGTATGCATAGCCAATAGAGATTTGTATGCAGGATCACTCATCTTACACATGATATAGACTTTCAAAAATAGAAAAGATGCGTTTGAATTTTTAAACATTTATAACTCAGTTGTACGTCATCTGTCCATTTTTAAATTCAAACTTAAAACAGTATACCTTTGGAATATATATTTTTTGTTTGTTGCTAAATTAGAAATTGTAAAGCAAGACTAAAGCGAGTGTGTTCTTTTGTCACAGTCTTTACCTGTTTGATTCTTGCATTATTTTTTTGTTGAGTTGTCTGTTAGAAGTATAAACCTGTCGACCGGGTAAAATCAATTTCTGATATTGATTGTTTCATGATTTTGCCCGGACAGGAAACTACGAAATATATTTAATTTAGTGAAAATGATAAAAAACATGCTTAATTGAATATGAAACACTTTTTTCATATATTAATGCACTGATTTATGAATTTTAAAATACAACAAGATTTTTCATTTATTACAAGCTTATAGGATGAAATTAACGTTTGGTCAACTTCATCAATATATAACAATTAAATAAATAACTTGTTTATTGGTTTATTTCTAGTTATAGAGACTTCCTGCATGGAGGCCGAAATATGGATTCCATTTTGCTAAATTCAATCTATAGCTTATGAAATTTCTAATTACTATAATTTTAAAACCTCATGCACGGGATTTATTTTTTTCAATCATTCCAATCTATTTCCCATAAAGTAACACTTCTTGTATAACAAAATTTAAAAACAGCTTATGTAATCAATATGAAATTGAATGCATGTTCCGCATCTGGTGCAGAAAAATTGGTACCGTTAATGTTATTACTACCACTGGGTCGATGCCTCTGCTGGTGGACTGTTAGTCCCCGAGGGTATCACCAGCCCAGTAGCCAGTACTCCGGTACTGGCATGAAAATACGGATTTTTTTTGTGTTATTAAATTTGCTGTTACAAAATATTAAAAATTATTATAAATTAAGGAATGTATCTCCCTCGTGCAAAGCTCTGATTCCTTTCACGAATTTGGCTGTACTTTTTGGAACTTTTGGATTATAGCTCTTCATCTTTTATATAAGTTTTGGATTTTACATATTATGGCCACGAGCATCACTGAAGAGGCATGTATTGTCGAAATGCGCATCTGGTGCAGAAAAATTGGTACCGTTAATGTTATTGATATTTTCATTATTTGTTGTATTTTTGCAGGGCCATTTCCAGGATTGTTAAAAGGGAGCGTAATTCCAGAAAACGGGAATTTAAACATCCGATAGAACCTAGGCAATATTTCTTCATCCGATTTCATACTAAGAAATGACATTATATTCTAATTAAGGGAAAGGCGTACACCATCTACGCCTCCTGAATCAGCAACTGATTTGTGATTTTTAATTCAACAATATCATTTTCAATTTGACTGATACATTTTCACTTTAAACATTTATTTGTTTTTCATCATTGATATTTTCCCTATAATTTCTAAGTAGTTTAAATGAATAATGAAAACGTTTGTGTGAGAATCAATTCTTCCTTAGTGAATTTGTTGTATTATTATTGTTTCTATATTATTCATAATGCTGTAAAAGGCACACCTTTGTGACTTATATATTGATTATTTTCAAATCATTTTTTTTTTACTATTTCATTAATGCTTATATATATATGTTGAATTTGATGAATGGATAAAAATTTGAAAAAGAAATCTGCTGATAAAGTTCTCTTCAATTGATAAAAGTAATAAAATTCAAATTCAAGGAACTGAAACTTGTATGCTTTACATTTAAAAATAGTTTTCGTTATGTGTGTCATATCATCAATATGGGTAAACTTTGTGGCTAGCACACTATAACTGATAAACATTGCGGTTTGTATTACACTTGAGTATTCAATGTTTCCGTGATTAATAAAAAAATATATATAATTTTAGCCAGACTGAAGCTGATGCAATAGATCAAATGTAGTATTACATGTCCGGGACGTTAAATGTGTTCAATTTCCTCTGTAATTGTTTAAGTCGAAGCTATTTTTGCTCTAATGATCAGCATTGTCTTTTTCCTAGAATTGTTTTCAGGAGGTGAACTGATGTTTGAAATTTTAGGAAACTTATATCCGTGTTAGAAAACATAACCGAATACAAATAAATTGGTGTTAGATTGCGTTAAAATCATACCTATTCATTTAAAAGTAAACAGGTGTGTAATTTTTTTATAAATCAAATATCTATCATGAATGAAACATTTAAGAAAAGGCAATTCTCACTAGATTTGTAATAAAAAAAAAACACGTTAACTGTAATCGTTGTCAAAACATATATGTTTAAACCAGATAATGGTTTTTATTAATGTAACATCTTCCAAAAAAACTTCTAAAATCCAAAATATATATTTTGTGAATCTATACTGTCTACATAGCTGTAGTCAAGTATTGAAGAAATTGAATTTTATGTGACTGTCATATAGCGAGAGATTTAGCCAGCTATGCAACAAGGTTAAATACACTATTTTCTACATAAGAAATGCTTGTATCAGAAATATGACAGTTGTTTTCCATTCTTTGACATTTAGATGTTGCCATTTGATAATTAATTTTCCTAGGGATTCGGTATATTTTTGATATTTTACTTTTTCTTTAAGGTGGAACAAAACGGGATTAACTACTGACAAAAAAGAAGATATGACCAAAACAAATACAAAAAAAACCCGATAAAACAAGAATCAAACATATTACACAGAAAACTAGAGATTAAGCAACACGAACCAAACCAAAAACCGTGGGTTAACTCCGGAATAGTAAATTAAAAAGTTTCTGGTCCATGTGTAGATACAAATCCGGTGATCTATCGCCTTCCATAATATCACCATCAAGGAAAAGAGGATGCAATTTTTGTAACGACAACTGAAATATATCAGTGGACATCTGTGACAAAGGTAGTACATAAAGGTTATATATCGTGATATCGTCCATAAACTTTTCAAAGGGATGACTATGGTGTGTCTTCTGTACTATTATTTGTGTGTTTATCTTTTTATTTTCAGCCATGGCGTTGTCAGTTTATTTTCAATCTATGAGTTTGACTGTCCCTCTGGTATCTTTCGTCCATCTTTTTAAACATTATCCTCCACTTGGAACCCTTGTTATAATAGCATCAATGCAAGCCATAACCTTGTATCAAAAGATTTTATGACAGGACACAAAAGCTCAGGAATGTCGTATGAACTACGAAATATATATTCAATTCTCAGACGCTACTCGAATATTGAACAATAGGAAACTCGGAATCATCTCTGTGTAGCAAAGTTCAATTCTCAATCGACCCTCATTGTCAATCTCTTGTTGTAGTTTTAAGGCAGACTTAATGATTTATGTAATATTTTTTATTCAAATTCATTTTGATAAATACATTCATCATAGTTACCAAACTTGAAATCATTTAGCAAAAAAAACATCATCTATATATGGAGTTCAATATTAATTATGACTTCTTGTTCCTTCTTTATTTTTCTTGAGAAGCTTATGTTTGAAGTCATAAGAGTAAAATCGCAATCTGAGGGACATACTTGTATTTGGTTCCCATATATATGCCGCTTGTCTATTGAAAACCAAGTCCTCAGAATGTAACAAATATGTCGTTTATCAAAAGAGCATTTTGGTGATGTAAGTTTCAGTTATCATTCTGCTAGAATCACAGAATTACAAAGTGTCATTTTATTTCTCATTCTAAAACAAGATATCTGCATGTGCGTTGCCCATTATGTTTTATAAAACAGTTAGAGAGTTTCTTGCAATCTGTATTTGATTTAAGTATAGAATCCGGAATTCTAGTGTAAAGTATGGGGATGGCAAATATATTTACACTACTGCGTCAAGAGTTGGGATTTAATGAAAATGATGATACGATTATTTTGTCCCTTTGATTTCATTCTCTTGTGATAGATTGATTTTTTAAAGATTTTATGTACTTGTTCTCTTAGGTCAAAAGTTTGTCACCTATTGGAAATTCCCTATATTATTTCTTACCAAAACATGTTTTTTTAAACATTGTCAAAAATAAATTTGTATATATTTCGTCACCGTCTACATTTTTGTACAACATTTGGTTGATTCGTAGGTCGGGATTGTGGCGAAATTTGTCGCATCATGCTACTAAAGATAAAACATGATATCATTGTAAACGAGATTAATTAGATATATATAGCATGGCTGAAGTTTATGCAAATACAATCATCAATTCATGTAAGAACTGTGAGATAACATACTAGATACTTATTAACATCGTTTATTACATAATGCCTACACTTTTACTAGACTAACAATTATCGTATTACTTGACCTGCAAGAATAGTAGATCAAAAATTGAGCTCAAAAACAGACAAAAGATATCACAGTAACAATCAAAATTATAAGTCGAAGAAGACAGACAATACCAGGGATGACCTACGTATAACGACCAAAAGGCATCACACAGAAAACTAAGTCATAATCAATACATACCCCCGCCATAACCCGGGGGTAATCTCGAACGCTCTGTAATGAATGCAGTTCCTCCTCCATTAGTTGCAACCCACCGTGTTGTTCATGACAAGTACGAACTCGGTGATAAGTGGCATTCGGTAATGTCACAATCAAAGAAAAGAGTACGGGATTGTGGCAACAACCATTTGAAGATATCCATTGATTCAGATTATAACACAATGTTGACTGCTGCACCCCTAATTTTGACTTTTTAACCTATTATTTCTGTTTGTTTTGTTTACGCATCGTTGTCATTATAATAGAATTTGATGCGACAGTCATACAAGTGAGAGGGTTATCTAGCTATAAAACCAGGTTCAATCTACCATTTACTTCAGCAGAAAATGCCTGTAGAAAGTCAGGAATATGACAGTTGTTATCCATTCGTTTGATGTGTTTGAGCTTTTGATTTTGCCATTTGATTAGGGACTTTCCGTTTTGAATTTTCCTCGGAGTTCAGTATCTTTGTGATTTGACTTTTTGCCATCTGTCTCACAAATATTCTATCTAATCATATCATAGCGTCCATATAACTTGCAAAGAGGTGGCTTTATCGGAGGGAAACTTTGGTTTTATACCTAATGTGTAATCAGCAACTCTCTATGA